>NC_056736.1:509128117-509330617 GCF_019279795.1 Protopterus annectens
CACAGGGAAGTGTGGTTACTGTGGCTTCAGTGCCTGTTGACTCTGGCCATAGCCAAAGTGTGGGTGAGGTGCCATGCAGGAAGGTTGTTAAGGGTGCTCAGAGGAGGCCTGCTGTCCATCAACTACCTCATCCAGGTGTGTCTTCTCATGCCACTTGATTTATGTTTAGGGCTATCATGGAGGTGCAGGGCCATTCCTATAGGCAGCCCAGTGAAATGTTTAGAGTTTAGATGTGGCACAGGCTGACATGTGTGACTGCCTCCACTGTGTTGCTGATTCAAAGGATCAGATGAATGACATATTGGAATGGGCAGTATCTGTGATGGAACGTCTGCTGGGAGGGTGACGGCATCCTTGTGGGTGTAGGTCAGCCATATCATCTGCTGTTAGCTGATGTGGCTGTGCCCAATCACACTCCTATAGTGGCACTACTTCCACTGCTCCACCAGTGGTTGAGGTGTCCACACCCAGACATGGCAGGCCATGGGGTCATGGTTCTGCGAGTCCTCATTAGGGGACCTTAGGCCTACTACTTGATAGAGGACACATGTAGTCACATCAATCTCTGCCGTCACATCCTAAAGTAATTTCTTTATAAATCAACCAACTTTTACTTGCTTACATTACCAAGTAACAACATGCAAGGATATGCCATTCATTTGGATTATTACACAAAACACTCCAGGTTCAACACTTACCTTGTAAATTCAGTGGTTGTAACAGTTTTAGTTCAGAGCAGACTCTGTCTGATGCTAGCAGTACACAGCCATTATGTGGGTAGGTAAAGTTTGTGAGCATTGCCTGGCATCAATGTTACTTTATGTATGTGCGTAGGATGAAGGTTTTAGCCCATTAGGTGGTAAGTGAGCATGCTTTGCGATGTCTCACAGCCAATGGGAGGGCATACTGAGCATGCCTACATCTACTTACACTCACAGCAGCTTCTGGCTCCCCCTCTGAATCCTCACCTGTGTGTGGCCATGGTGACCTTACCATTGGTAGTGGGATGTGTGCCCCTTCCCCTTGTTGATCCTGCTCAAGCTGCTTTCTCAGGATGATGTTTTGTAGTATGGCACAAACAGTGAATATTTCAGTACATGCCCATGGATTGTACTGCAGGGTTCTCCCAGATGTATCTAGGCACTGGAACTGCAACATCAGCAGCCCAAATGCACAATGTATGTGATTCTGGTTTGAGTGTGTGCTTCATTATAGCATTCTTCAGAGGATGTGTGTGCATTTCTGATGGGTGTCATCAGCCACAGTTTCACTGCATAACCTGCATCCACCAGTAAATGACCTTGTGGGATATCATCCCCAGTGAATATCTGATACAGTTGGGAGGTGCGCCAGATATGTGAGTCATGGTAACTGCCTAGGTTGCCAGCAGACACATTCAGGATGATTCCCTTGGCATTACACATAGCTTGGCAGTTAACAGAGTGGCAGCCCTTTCTTTTTATGTAGAGCCTTCCCTGTTTCCCAGGTTGTGCCTTAATTTCTATATGTGTACACTCTATGGCATCCAGTACTTCAGGGTAGTGTACTACAGGGTAGAACTCCTGCATATTTGTGGCCCTATCCTCAGGAATACAGGGAAAATACATGTAATCACTGGCATGTTGTATCATAGCATTCAGGAATTGATGGAGGATCCTGGATGCTGATGTCTGTGACACTTCCAGCATGTCCCTTGTTGGTCCTTGGAAGGTTCCTGTAGCTAAAATTCTAAGTGCTACGCATACCTTTTGTCTCTACTGATATAGATTCCTCTCGGTTTGCCCTGGGTCTGGGTTGAGGATGACAGATGCGGCAGAGTTCATGTAGTATGTCTCTATCCATCCTGTAGTGCTCTACAATTTCCACCTCATGCAGGTTGTGATAAGTTAAATGGGGTCTGAAAAGTCTTCTCCTTCTTGGCCTTGGTGTGTTAGCAGCAGCAGCAGCAGCATAGACTTCAGCCTGTTGCACATGCACATGAACTAAAGCAACAGCAGCCCCTAATCTTCTTTTTGTGTAGAGTCCTTTCCATGGCTGTATTCTAACTGGTTTTGAAATTCGCAGGAAAAAACAGCACTGAGTGTACATAGTTGCTTTACAGCTTGTTGAATAACTCCTCCATCTTGAATTGGTTGATTAGCACACAATTCAGCTGCTTATGCTGTAATTAGCATGCCACAGTGTTTACCGTGGTTGTACTGCTCTATACACCATGTACAGATGCTTACTGAATACAAAAGAATGCGCACCATGTGGGTGGTGGGGCGCAACTCACACAAAGTTTAGGTGTTAGTGAACCGTGTAGGGTTTATTGAATCTGCCTGAGGGTCATTCTGTGAACCTGGGGCCAGTTTCAACCTTAGTACATGTAAAATAGTAGCCAGAGAGAAAACATTCAAGCTATTTTCATACAATTGCAGAGTGGTGCTTTAAAAACTATAAATATTGAAGTGCCTGTAAAATATCCCAGATAACACGCAAGCAAAGGGTAAAAAGTTTACACAGACAAAGTTTTGAAATTAAATAGTCCAACTTATTTCATACAAATGCAGATCAGTCCTTTGCAGCCAGATAAACAAACAAGAAAGTAAATTGTCTTTGGGCATGGCTATTCCCCCATTTAGTGACTGCAGTTCTCAATTATTTGCCATCCCAGAAATGTGAAGCAAAGTCAGGGAAAGTCTAAGAAATCAGGGAAAATTTCAACAACAGATTAGCCACAAAATAAATATTCTCACTCATTTCATGCAAATATATAGTATTCCTATAAAGAAAGAAGACACGAAGGTGAGCAAAAGGCAATTGACAGTTGTCTTTAACCACAGCCAGTAACCACAGCCAGCCACCCCCCTTTTAATGACTGCAGTGCTCAGTTCTTTGCCATAGCAACGATATGTCACAATGTCACGAGTATTGTCGGCAATCAGGAACTGTTTTAACTCTGGTACACACAAACAGTACTAAAGTATTCTAACTTCTCACATACAGTTATTGACTGGTCCTTTAAAGCCAGACGAGCAAATGATGAAAATAATTTTCCTTCGGCCTCAGAAAACCACCCATCCTCTCCATTTAGCTATGATATGAAGCAAAGTCAGAAAAGTTCTGTGAAATCAGGGACAGAAGCAACAAAACAATAGTCACAAAATAAGTATTCTGACTTATTTCCTACAACTGCACACGACTTCCATAAAAGCGGACATTAAATTGAGGAAATGACGGTAGAGTAAGTTGCCTTCTGTTATAGCCAACCCCTCTCCATTTAAGTAAGTGCAATCCGCAATTCCTGGAAGGCCAAGAAACGGAAGCATAATCATGGAAAGTTTCTACAAAACAGTAGCCAAAAATAAATATTCTCACTTATTTCCCCCTCAACACTGCAGTAGAATATTTCAACATCACCTCCCTAAACATCCTAGACAGCATGGCCCCCACTAGAACAGTATGAATAAAGTCCAACTATGCACCTTGGTTTACCAGAGAAACAAGATCTCAACAAAGAGATAAAGCCTGGGAAAATTGGGTCCACATTAGGACTGTAACAAACCAACAGAAATACCTGGAACTAAGAAACAAAGCAAAAAAGTAAATTCGACTTGACAAAAAAATTCATTATGCTAATATACAAGCTAAACACAAAAAGAACCCACAAAGTTCTGGTCTGCTATTAACAAAATTCTGCAACCAGGTCAAACTAGCACACCCTCCCCATCCACCTTTAACTCTAACACTACTCATAGCCTCCCACCTTAACAAATATTTCACAGAATACATAGCAGTCCGCACTAACAATAACTGTCCAACACCACCAAAAAATCTTTCTTCCTTAGCCCATAAAAACAACCACTTCTCCCTACAACCAGTCCCAACAAATACTATATATAAATATCTCAACAAACTCAAACCCACAACTCTTGCAGCAGACAAACTCAAAGCTGAATGCCTCAAATTAGTAGTCAAAGCCATATCTTACCCATTCTTTTTACTAATTAATCGGTCCATCTCTGAACAACATATCCCTACTTTCTGGAAAATATCACATATAATACCATTGCACACAGATGGAAACTCAACTGAACTATCAAATTACTGGCCCATTGCCATACTATCACCTCTCTCAAAATTTCTTGAAAAGTATATACATACACAAATTCTAAACCATCTCTTATCCAACAAGTTTTTAAACATCCAACATGGATTCCATCCTAATCACAGCACTAGCACAGCCCTTATTATCTTCACTAACACTATTACTTATCACCAAAATGAAGGCAACCTTGGATTTTCTATCTTTCTAGACCTCTCCAAAGCCTTCAATATCGTCTGTCACAATACACTCTTAACAGTACTAACTGAACTTAACCTAAGCTGCTATACCCTTGCATGGTTCAAAGACTACATATCAGATCACAGACAGGCTGTCAAATGGTATAATGACCTATGTCCTCTTGTTCCTGTTACTCTAGAAGTTCCAAAAAGGTCTATCCTTGGTTCCCTTCTATTCAGTTTATTCACCAACAACCTTCACACTGCCACTCTACATGGTATTTTGGTCCAATATGCCAATAACTCTATCCTAATCTGTTCTGCCCCCATGCTCCCAGAACTGCAAAAAAGAACACACACGTCCTCTACTGCAGTCAAATCATGGCTATCAGATGCAAATCTCATACTCAACCCAAACAAATCTAAGTTGATGATATTTCATTCCACAAAGGCCACAGATTCCATCCCTCCATTCTAAATACTTTCAAGTAACAAAACCCAAATTATTCCCATCTTCCACACCAAAATTCTAGGTGTCATAATAGATCACAACATGAAGTTCAATCTACACATAGCTTAGACAATAAAAAAAATCACAAAAAACTTGGAACCATATACAGATGCAAAAAATACTTTTCAAATAATACTAAAACCATTATTGCTTGAACTAACCTAGCCTCCACACTTCTTTATGCATCCTACATATTCAACAACCTTAACAAATCAGACTTAGCCAAATTAAACACCTGCTGCAAAAATAGCAAAGTTTGCTACTGACTCAGCCTTTAGGACTCATCACTGCCAAGCCCTTAAACAACTATCTTGGCTAGAACTTCCAAACTTGCTTTCCCTTAACCAACTTAGTATGGCCCATCATATGTTTTACCAACCAGAAAAATAAAACAGCTGTACAAGGCCTACTAAACCAATCCTCCAGTAAATGCCTATTATAGTCTAGTAACAAAACACTAATGGACATTACCAGAAACAAAAATAGTTCTAGGGACCCCCTATACTCCAACTACATTGCTAAAATCTGGAACGCCATACCATTTAACATAAGATCAACAGCCAGCAAAGCCAACTTCAAAAACCATCTCATATCCCACTTAGCTCATGGATATGCACCTGCACCAACCCAGGCTAAACTGCTAACACTATTCATCATAACAATTTGCAACCCAAACTACCTATACACAAAGGCACTGCAATGACAATATTCTCATATGGCTAACATATAACCTGTATCTAATAGTAGTGTCTATTCTCACCATAGTGGATATACTATCTTGAATACTTTGCTACCACAAAATTCAAATCCTGTAACTAGTTATGTTACCATCTTCATATTGTACTAAACTAAACAACCCCCCTGCCTATTTACCTTGTTTGACACCTAAGCTATGCTACTAGTTTGTAACCTTGCCACACTGCTCAAAATTAATACATACATGTCTTACTCTACCTCTGTTCTCCGTACTCCTTTCTATCTCAAAATGTTTTGTTCTTCATTGTCACAAAATGTATCTCTGTATCTTGTCTGAAAGAATGATTTTCTGTCCATTGTGTTACTAGATATACAACTAAATATAATAATTTATAATGTACTAAGATAAGATTTTTATTGTTATACAGTCACACTACTTCATATAATCTTTTCTATCTGTGGAGCTTAGCTCCCCAGGCCTCTGCTGAAAATGGGCAAGCCTGCCCAGTCAAACTTTCAATGTAAAATAAAATAAATAAATTTCTTACAAATGCACACCATTCTTGTAATGCAAATATGAAACTGAAACTGAACAAATAACCCTGACAGAAAATTACTTTAGCCACAGCCAGCCCACCATTTAATGACTACTACCCTCAATTCTATGCCAGACCAAAGGTATGAATAAAAATAAGTGGTATTCTCTGCAATTATGGATGGTTTCATTTCTTGTACGCACAAACTAATAGCAAGAAAAAAATATTTCTTCCAAATGTAGTCTAATACTATTAAAACCAGATGAGCAAATGAGAAGAGAATAAGTTGCCTTCAGCAATAACCGACCACCTCATTTACTGACTGCAACCCTCAGTTACTTGCCAGCAGAAATATATGAAGCAAAATCTGGGATAGTCTGTGAAATTGGATGCAGTTTCAATAAAATAGTAGCCACAAAAATAAATATTCCACAAAGTATTTCGAATAAATGCACACTAGCCATGTAAATGGGTCAATGGCAAAAAGGTAACTTGCTTTCATCATTAACTAACCACACTCCATTTACTAACTGCAATCCTACAATCCTCCTGTCAAACAAGCAAAGTGTTGTCAAATACACACACACACACACACACACACACATGCACACACGCACGCACGCACGCACGCACACGCACACGCACACATACTCACATGCACATACATGGCAACAAGGATCAGTCACCTTCATGCACAGACCACTACTACACCAATCTGGCATCACTTAACTATGAACACTTGTATGTTTCTTCATGGGAGGAGGATTCAGTCTGGTCTGATCTGGCTAGAGCTGTACATTTTACTTGTTGCTGTACTTGAAAACCACTAGCATAGAGCTGAATATCTATTACTGTTTGTGACATTTAAATCTTGTAGTACAATCTTTTGTTAAGAGAGGCCTAGCTGTTTCTTCGAGGGAGGGGATTCAGTCTTGTCTGATCTGGCTAGAGATACTAGACAGGGCTCTGTTTTTTGATTGGATAATTTGTCTGGTTTCTGTTTCTCTGCCTTAAACTGCTAGTGTTTAAACCAGATTTTACTTGTTTGCTCAAAGCTGCAGTGAGATAGGCCTTTTCCCCTTGCTCATGCTGTGAGACTACAAAAGATTAAGTACTTATATTCAACTGTTTTCTGCACTTTGGATTAAAACAATATTTGCTGCATATTTGTTTAAAAAGCAATTTATACTAATTGCATTTCATCATTAACTGTATTTTTCATACTGTGAGTTCTGTTTTTTTTTGTCTTCAAGTGGTTAATCTGTGCTTTTTTGTGAGTTTTACTGTTTTCTTAAACCTTAAATTGAGTAGCATAGTCATCCAAAGCTGCAGTTGCACTGTTTTCAACTGTTTGTGAGGTATTCCAGCTAGAAATTCCCTTAGTAGCACTTGTGTGATCATCTAGTAGTACTACTCTTAGACCTTCCACCCTTTATCCTATTATCTCTCTTTGGCCTCTCTCCGTCAATTTCTGACAAATATGGATGGTCAGTTTCCTATGCTTTCTCTTGCCAGTCTGGTTGATATGGGCATCCTGAGACAGTGTAGCAACTGCCTCATGTACATGGACAACCTTCTACTACTATCACCTAGGAACACAATTTGTGAGAGATGCAATTACATTAATAATCTTAAGTCAATGCTCTCTTCCTTGCAAGCCAGTATATCTCATAGTGAGAAGGTTGTCAACACAAACATCACACCTCAAACATCATCCACACCTACACAACACCCACTCACATATGCCGAGGTCCTCAACAAAAACATACCCAAATAAAAGAGACCTCAGAGGCAAAAACACACATGAACTCCACTGCCCACCACACCACACACCACACATAGTCCACACACCTGTGTCTCACAACCACTAAGGCCTAAACATAAACCCAGCATATTAGTTAAAGTAAACTCCATTGTGAGACACACAGATGTGCCCCTCACCAGGTTGGATAAGGAGAAAGTCACAGTTAGTTGTTTTTCAGGTGCCAGAATCCACCATATCACCCATGGGCTCAAGTCTCTCAACAACAGGTACTGTTATGATTCTGTCATAGTCCATGTTGGCATGAATGACTTGAGATTTACTTCCCTAGACTATATGAAGAGAGACATGACCAAGCTTGCTGAATATGTGCCCCAGGCAGGTATATTCCTAGCCTTAAGTGGCATTCTACTGTCACCCAGAATGATGCCTCAATACAAACAGAAAATGATTGACTTTAACAATTGGCTTAGTTTCTGGTGTCATTCCAAGGAGATCCAGTACCTGACAACATGGGAGGACATGATTGACAAACCATGATGCTTAGCCAGAGATGGCCTGCATCTATCTCCTTTGGGCTTCAGGCCCCTGGCAAAGGGTCTTGCCTTCCCCATAGTGCCTTTTTTAGGCAATGCCATGAGGTCAAAACTACCAACATGAAAATGTCATCAAAATGCAAATTAAAGGTCATGCTGCTAAATGTTAGAAGTCTAAACATGAAACTACACTAATTGCAAGCATTCTTAACCCTGGAAGATGCTGACATTTGTGCAGTTACAGAAACCTGGTTCAAATCTCTGGAGAGCACCCCAGTCTTTCCAGGTTACTCATCCTATCATACAATCAGACCCCAAATTGTAGGCAGCAAAGCAAAAGGAGGTGGGGTAGCAATATATATAAAAGACACATGCACCTGCATGCTGGTCATATAGTTTGACACAGAGGAGACACTCCGGGTGCAATTAACCATTGAAAGGAAGCCCTATTCAAATCATAGCTAGCTAGAGGCACCCAACTCTGACTCAAGATGCCCACTCCACCTATCTGGACCTCTTTGAAAGATTCAACTACTCATGCCAAAACATAAATGCCCATAGATTCCTAGATTTTGTCAATACAAATGGCTTGGACCAGCTGGTTGACACTCCCACCACACAAGAGGTGAAAATATCTTGTACTTGGTGTTAACCAACATAAGTAAGTACTGCAGCATCCCTACAGTGTCATTCTCCCTGGTAATATCTGACTACAAAGAGGTCACTTTCGATGTCACCATCTCCTCTGAGCCTCCCTTACTAGAGTCAAACATAAAAACTTCTCCAAAGCTGATTGCAACCTCCTGAGGGAAGGTATAAAAAGTTTAACAGTCCCGTCCCCCTCTGTAGGAACTGGGGAAAATGTTCAAACTTACATCAAAGTACTATACAAGCATTTATATAGCTGCATGGAATCAGGAATAACCAACATGACAAAATCCTCCTCCTCAAGGAAGAGTAAAGTTGTCTGGTGGATATCTGCAATAAATCAACTCTATAATAAAAGGAAAAAATTGCTGTCTGGAACTTAGAAGGAGCAGGTGCCTAATTGGAAGCAATCTCTCCTTAGGCTGAATAAGCAAATGAAAGCACTAGTAAAATCCTCTAAAGCAAATTTTGAGTCCAAACTGGCCTAAGGACAATTACAAGGCTTTTTTCCCATAGGTCTGCAATCTCAAGGCAAGCACCCAGATCTGCTCAGAACTGGTAGTCAAGAACACCACATACACAAATGTCATAGATATAGCCAATCTGCTGGCAGACAGGTTCAGTGAAAACTTCAACCTTCCTGTCCCCCCATCAGTAAACCAGGATATCCCCAGCACCTGACTCCTACCCTTATCTCTATGGAGTAAGTCATTACTGCCCTCATAAAGGCAAAAAAATAGCCTCCATGGAGCCCAATAACATCCCAGGCTGCATCTTACATAAACTCAGGCAGGAAATTGCAGCACCATTAGGCATCCTATTCAACCAAAGCTTGAGTACTGGCTTCATCCCAGCCAAGTGGAGGACAGCCACTGTCATCATTATGCACAAAGGTGGAGTATCCACCAATCCAGGAAATTATAGACCCATCAGCCTAAATAGCCTGATCTGCAAGGCCATGGAATGGATTATCATGGACCTCATTAACAAGGACAATGGCAACCTCCAAATACTCAATCTCACACAGTCTGGTTTTGTCAAGGGTAGGTCATGCCTACTAAATCTGGTCGACTTCTTTGAGACTGTCACCAAAGCCATGGATGAGGGGAAGACTGTGCACACCGCCTACCTTGACCTGGCCAAAGCCTTCAATACTATTCCCCACTCAGGTATAATAGATAAACTCTCTCAACTAGGCATCAATTCATATGTTACCAGATGGGTAGCAAACTGGCTCACTGATTGATCCCACCTAGTCAAAATAGGGGAAGCTACGTCAAGCAGTTGACCCATAAAGAACACTGTACCCCAAGGATCAGTCTTGGGGCCTTTGTTGCTTAGGATATACTTTTATGAGGTGCAAGTCAAAATCAGTGGGCTATGGCTGACCAAGTCTGCAGATGACTACAAACTGGGCATTGTAATCAATTCCCCTAGTGATGTGGACATCCTCCAAGAGGGTATCACCCAAACAAATGACTGGTGCCAGAAACATGTCCTCAATCTGAATTACAAAAAAATTCATCATCTTCCCCTTTGGGGAGAGTGACATCCCCATGAATTATCACATTAATAACAAGGTACTAAGGATGCAATCAGCTGTGAGGGACTTGTACACCCAGGTTGAGTGCAAACTCACTTTTGACCACCATATTGCCTCCTTTGTACGGAAAGCTTTCTACAGGGCCCACCTCATTAGTAAGGGTATCTCATCCAGGGACAAGGTAGTCATAATATCCCTGTATTCTTCCCTTATAAGACCCATTATTGAGTACAATGCCCCTTTTGGTATGTACATCACAAAGCACATGCAGCAGCTGGAGAGACCACAAAGTTTCTTCCCCAGTAGAATCCAGGACCTCAGACATCTACTCTACACAGACAGGCTAAAAGCCCTGTCCCTCTACCCAGTTTCCTACAGCCTCCTCAGAGGTGACCTTTGTCTGACATACAAAGCAATCTCAGGCCCCGCCTTGATGAGACTGCTGCATATCTGCAAGTCAAGCTCCACTCGGGTTACCAATATGTGTGACCTCAACCTGGCCTGTGACATCAATAGGACTTTGTTGGTAGGACAGATTTGTGTCCCAGAGACTCTCCCTTCTGTGGAATAGACTCCAACCCCACATCAGAGTATCATATTAACCCTTTTTAAGTGCTACATGGATAACTGGGTGGGAAACAGAAAATACACCCTTGGGATTGCACCTATGTGCCTACTGGACAGGGGCATTGGGTGCTGGCTTGTCAGAACATGGGCTAAATTCTTGACTAAGCTTGTAAGAGCCTCAGAACCAGTAGCCTTGTAACTTCCTTTGATCCTACGAACACCTAAAAGGTTCAAATCTCAGTTTACATCTCTCACCAAAAAAGTTGCCCCATTTATACCAGTACTTATGCGAAACCACATAGAGTCAATTAAACAGAAACATTAAAATTTAATCGCACCACCACCACACACATATGCATGCACACACACACCCTAACAAAGCAAGAGAAGATCCTTTTGTAATAATACATTAATGCTGACCTAACTTAAAAATACAAATAATACAGTTTACAATTTCACATTACCCCCAACATTCACACAACCCCCCCCCCATTAATTACAATAAGTTACAAAGAAAATAAACCACTAATTCATCACATTTGTCCTCACTCCACAAAAAAAAAACATAGCTCTAATGTATCACATTAATCCCCATCTTCATTTACCTCTTTGTAATGCAGATTTAACAGTAACTCTGCCCTAGTCTTTCTAATCTAGATGTAGATGTCATTAAACTTTAAAACAATCAGACAGGCAAACAAATAAATAAATAAATAAATGCTTGTGCTTTCTGTTTGGCCCTCTTCCCTCCAAGATATCTGAGATGTCCAAGTCTGAGTCTTCCAAGTAAACCTTTTGATCTGTGTTTAAGATGACACTAAAGCAGCAAATTTTTATTTTTTTTTAAAGAAAGCTGTTCTTACGATGACAATTAAGAAAGAGAGAGCCAGCTTCTCAGATAGCAACTATTTAAAGACACTGCTGCTGCTGAGAAACTGCTCTGAACAACTGCAACCAATTAGGTCCTTTCTTTGGATGAAGCAGACCAGAATGACTGCAGTTGACAGAGATGTTGGCAAACTACCAGAAAGAAAGCAATGAAAAAAGGCCAGCTCATCTCAGTGCTATCAGACTTGTTTGAAAGCAGGTATAGAAGTCTGCACTAAGAAGAGCTGTCCATCAAGTGCATTAATGCACTTTGTAATGCAACAGCCCTGGGAATCTGGGAAAAGATTTAATTCCTGTGATTCCTTCCATTTTTTGCAGAAAGTCAGAAAATCAGAGTCCTTGGTAATGCGTTTTTTTAATTTATTTTTTATTACTGTACTATAGCATTTCTTCCCTTTTCTGTTGTATTAATGCTTAGTCAATAAGTATATAATAAAACTGAAGTTGAAATGGAAGATGCACTTAACTTTTTATTCTTAAATATCACAACTGCATGTAGTGTGTTAATAAATTATATATTTATGTATTTAAAACTGGTATTAAATCTTTAAGTCAAATCATTTCCATGAATGAATAGTGACTGGGATTCACAGATAAGCACTTTGAATCAGTATAGCAGTAACTATCAACCATTCTATAGTGTGATGTGGCCAGTAGCTGTGCAGGTATATCTCAGTGCTTGCACAGAACAAGTAGTCTGAGAAAAGGAGGACATAGCAACTTGGTGGAGCTGCATTACAGATCCAAGTGGTATTAGGGTATTAGGCAGAATCAGTGAAGCTGTGCTAGCAGAGTTTGCATGACTGGATAGCAGACAAAACAAGAAAGGAAGCCAAACATGCCTGAATATGTCTGAGACTGTGTGTGTTCCCTCTTGGATAGAAGTGTTTAATTCTGGCCATGCGCACAGTGGCAGACAGGCCATTAATGACCAGCAAAGCAAAATGCTAATCCAGTGCATTATATAAATGGGGACAAAAGAAAGAGTGGAAAACAAGAGAAAAGCACACAAGGATAACAGTAAGAAATGACTGGTAGGTGAGAAGAACACCTTTTTCTTGTGGGAAAGCACTCATTTATCATATAAAAAGAGGAAGTGAAGCTGAGGAAGATAATACGGAAGGTTGTGGGAAGGGTAGATGGAAAGAAGAAGATTGCAGGGCAGAAACCAAATATAAAAGGCACAGTTAGAGGCTGAATTGATACAAAAGTTGGAGGCAATAGTCTAAGGGCATGAACTGACAGTTGTGGATTGTTGGTGATGGGGAAGAATGGATAACAAACAAGGAATAGGAAATTATACAGAAGGTAGTGGAGCATATGGACGGGGGATGCCAGCTCAGCTCAGCTCAGAGGCCAGCCCGCACAGACATCAGTCACCACCATGGCTGTAGTAGTGGGTAGGTTGTATCTCTGGTGGCTCAGTGACTTAACCAGCTGTACCAGGTGGTGTTCCAGGTGGTGCTCCATTGTTCTCTGGTGGCCATTTAGCTGTCTATGCATATCAGACAGCACCAGCCTCTACTACTGTCAGTGAAACACAGCAGTGGGCTTCTATATGGTAATACAAGAAGAAAACCTTCAATCCTTTCTTAAGCAGTCACCACAGGGGCTACCAGTGGGCCCTCCCATCACCTTTGGCAGGGCGACCCTCCCCTGCTGATAGGCAGACCTACTAATCACTGATGACTCAACACCAGAAACATCAGTGGGCAGAGACTGAGATTCCCACCATAGATCCTCTACCACTGCCACATTTAGCCATGCAGAAAGAAAGAAAACAAAAACAGGACACATTTGTAGACAGAAATGTTGCATATGCTGTTAAAACTGCACTGTGTAGTAGTACATCTAGCATATAGATGTACCTCTCAAACTCATATCTGAAAAGTCAGGGACAGAGCCAAAAATAATGGGGGGATAAGGGTCCAAAATAAGGACACAGTTTAAATATTGCTCTTATAAATGTAGAAACTTTCTAAGAATAAAAAGTTTGATTTATCTTGCATTTTTCCAAAGGGTGTCTGATATTTACATGCCTCTCATTTCTAGAAACTGAATTTTTGTTAAAGGAAAGACTAAATATGTGAGGCAAAAATTTGGACATTCTGTGAAATTCTGGAGAATTGAGAGGTATGCATATGGACCCTGGAGCATGGAGAGGTGTTCTGGCTTACTGTGACGTCCATTTGTGCTAGCTTGCTACTTCTCAGCTGTTATGAAACAATGTAGGAATAACTTAGTACAGTGGTGGACCTATAAAAAAAAAAAACAAACAAACAAAAAATGATAACAGTAAAACTCTAGAGTGCCGTCCCAAACCTTTGCTTCCCACTGGCTAAGTAGACTGGGGGGATAGGTCATTATAATAATGCCAGCAATGCTTGCTGGAATAGGTGATATAAGTGGCATCACTTACTGTCCTGGCAGGCTTGTACCCGGCCTAAACCTTTTACAAAGGGCCATTGTATTGGTCTAGCCAGCACTCATAAAAGTCTCTTTGGAGGACAAATAAAAAATATCATGTCCTTTCCTGGACAGCTCACAAGTCTCCTGCTGTTCTCAATACCTACAGCAAAAATGACCATTCAGACAGGTTCAGTTTAGGAGGAAAATGGATCCCATGTTGCACAGAGACACATTCAGGCACCATGTAATAGGCACTCTAAAAAGGCTCTGCAGTGCAGACATAGAGTGTTACCAGCTTCAAAGACACTGTGCCCAAACACATTGTACACTTACGCCCACATTTGTGGGATGGACAGGAATAAACATGTTAGTACCACTTAGTGTTGATAATCTAGTGCACTAAGACAGTGATTTAAAGACAGCTGCTATAAATTCCCTCATTAACATCAGAGCCATGCAATGAGGCCTGAATTAGCATGATATAAAGTGGAAACTCATATCGTGAGAGATTATGCTAATGTGACTAATTGTGGAATCAGGATTTTACTGTATTATGACACACTAAACTGTGAAACTGTAATACTTACAGAAGAAAAGATAATTGGTAATTAAACATATACTCTACCAAATATTTACAGTGGACAGTAACAACAGAGACATCAATGAAAAGGTATATGTTTGTGGATATGTGTGTCAATGCACCACAATGCCATATCATAGGCCCTTCCAATTGTTGGTGGGGATTGCATCAGGGCAACGTACATAAAGGGCAGGACTTTCCACACAGGACATGATGACCCCTGTAAATAGGGTGATGCTTTTCTGTACATACTGTGTGTGTGAGTGCGGGTTTACTTAGATTATTGGATGGCGCAGTGGTACAGTGGTAGTGTTGTCGCCTCACAGCAAGAGGTTCTCCGGTTCAATTCTCGGCTGGGGTGCCTTCTGTGTGGAGTCTGTATGTCCTCCCTGCGTTCGTGTGGGTTTCCTCTGGGTGCTCCGATTTCCTCCCACATTATAAAGACATGCATCTGGAGCATTTCTCCTTGAGCCTCCACTGAAAATTGGCTTTGTTCCAAGTCGGACTTTCCCAGTTAACAAATGTTAAATAAATAAAATAAAATAAAAAATAAAAATTACAGAGTTTCTGTGCACTGATTTCATAAGAAAAAGAAGTGTCAAAGCACAAATGAGGATAGGTAAGTTAATGCCATGTGGGGCTGAGGAGCCACATACAATTGTACATGGCATTCACATACAACCATGGCAACATACACTGACTAACGTGCAATCCACAGGTGCACAAGTCTTGTCATGGATCCATGAGAGAGGCAATATCTGGAAAAGTTCACCACCAAGGAGACTGACATGTTTCTTCATGTTCTCTGCACACATGGCACATGCATCCTGCTAAAATGTAATTCAGACATGGCTTTTAGGAAGAGTCATGGCAAGGAATGGTACAGAACATCAGTTCTGTGGGTAGAATCATATGATACTACATCAGGTTCAGTGAGGCTTAACTAATATGACATTGCATAACCAAGACCAAGGCATTACCAAGACATGTCCACCACAGGAAGTGAGCCACTAACACAGATGTGGCTCACAGAGGTGGATGTGCTCCTGGAATCCCTGTCTGCTGATGAGCAGAGGATAAAAATACCCATTGGTGGCCTGTTTGAGGGATCTGAGCAGGTGATGACTGCGGAGATGCATCCATTTAGCATTAGCTGTTACACTGCCATATTGTACAGTGCATGTTATGTGGAACAGGGGATATTCACAAGATACTTCTGCACTGTATATCTGTCCACCATTTACTTATCCGTCTTTTAGGTACCTCTGGGTTCCAATTACAACACCATGTAAAGCAAGGCTTACAGATATCTATATGGTATTCATAGACTGTGTCATCTACCAGTATTTATGCAATGGGGATGGTTAGCCATTTATTTCATTGATGTCATAGCACAATCTGATACAGTGTCACTGTCAGCATCACTCACATTGGAGGTTGCACATATATTCCCTGCTATGGAGAACCTGTCAAGAGAAAAGATACAACTCTAGTTTCACCGATGTTGGCAAACATCATGTAATTGTAAGCCCTATCCTGGCTATAGAGGATTCCTCAGCCCAGAAAGCATCTGTTAGCTGCACAACCACTGATATGTGTATACACCTTACATGGGAGATGTGATGTATCCCACAGTTTCACTTTGACTCCAATCTGTTACAATACCTGGTATTAATTTGTGGATATGTGGGTCAGTGGTCCAGGTACAGACAGCTGGTGTCTACACTTGCGGAGATAGTGAGTGTGCTCTGTAGCCTGCTGCACACCTGAGTGATGACATCCAGTGCCTGCAGAGCAACCTAGACTATAGGAACAGGATGCAGATGGTGCTTTGTAAGACTGCATCCATTGCTGTGTCCATGAAGCACACAGTAATTATCCTCTGGTTTGCCTCCACATGCCCTGGTCTTTGTGGCCATGGAAAGGTCCAGAAAGGAGGTGGCCAGTCACAGGCCAGGTATACAGAGATGGCACAGATCATTCCTGACATAGCATCACTGCTAACTCTGGCCAGAGAAGTTAGTCACCTGAACATAACTGGTCAAACATGCATGGCCACTAATGTTATTCCAGCTCCAGTCCTGGGACACCTCACAAGGCCATCTATTTTTAGTCTTGTAGTTTTATATTCTCCACATCCCCTGTGGACAGATACAGCTCCATGTCTGCTTATGGTTATCAGCCAGGTTGTGGATGCCATACATATGTTGAATCCTGACACAGGCACCCCATCAGGATGCTCATGCATGCTACCACAGTTCTGACCCATTTATGCAATGGGCTGAATCAAGCCCTGAGAGTGTAGCTCACCAGAGTACAAATTTCCAAACTTGTGGCCTTGACAGCACCACACTGCTACTAGAAGATGTGACCCCTTACTCTCCAGAACCCAATCTATTAGTAGAATGCATGACTACCATATCCACCTGCCATGACTTAAGCCTATATGAAAGCATCACTTTTACCTGCCACAGTGTCCCTCTTATTTATTATGCAACTGATGATGACTGAGCCCTGCCCCTGAGTGATGACATCCAGTGCCTGCACAGTGACCTAGACTATAGGAACAGGATGCAGATGGTGCTTTGTAAGACTGCATCCATTGCTGTGTCCATGAAGCACACAATAATTGTCCTCTGGTTTGCCTCCACATGCCCTGGTCTTTGTGGCCATGGAAAGGTCCAGAAAGGAGGTGGCCAGTCACAGGCCAGGTATACAGAGATGGCACAGATCATTCCTGACATAGCATCACTGCTAACTCTGGCCAGAGAAGTTAGTCACCTGAACATAACTGGTCAAACATGCATGGCCACTAATGTTATTCCAGCTCCAGTCCTGGGACACCTCACAAGGCCATCTATTTTTAGTCTTGTAGTTTTATACTCTCCACATCCCCTGTGGACAGATACAGCTCCATGTCTGCTTATGGTTATCAGCCAGGTTGTGGATGCCATACATATGTTGAATCCTGACACAGGCACCCCATCAGGATGCTCATGCATGCTACCACAGTTCTGACCCATTTATGCAATAGGCTGAATCAAGCCCTGAGAGTGTAGCTCACCAGAGTACAAATTTCCAAACTTGTGGCCTTGATAGCACCACACTGCTACTAGAAGATGTGACCCCTTACTCTCCAGAACCCAATCTATTAGTAGAATGCATGACTACCATATCCACCTGCCATGACTTAAGCCTATATGAAAGCATCACTTTTACCTGCCACAGTGTCCCTCTTATTTATTATGCAACTGATGATGACTGAGCCCTGCCCACATGGTAACTCATGTAGTTATGGAAATGCCTGAGACACAATGTGGAGAGGTCTTATACTACACTGCACAACCTGGGTTTGAAAATGCATTCATTATTTAATTCTCTGTTGTCCGTACCATGGTCCATAGTTATGGATCAGATATTACTTTTTTACCACTGCTGCCTTTCATGTGATCCTGCTACTGCCTGTCCAGCTGTTGCCTGTTTCTCCTCAGTCTGGCTGCCCTTGTCCTCAAATACTGCTCCCACATGTAAGGCAAGTCCTTCTGGGAAATCTCTGTTACTGTGGATGCTTTCATACAACTATGTTATACAACATGGTACACACTACTTATATGTAGCTGCATATTTTGGGTAAATACTGCAGTTCCTCATTGTATGCTTCATTGAAGCAGATGTGCCCCTTAGGCTTGCTGTTTGCCAAAAACACATTTCTCTGTATTCTGTTTCTCTTTGTCTGCAATATTATATTCTATCACTGCCACAGTCTGGGAGTTGTGAATGGAGGTCATCATCCATGGTTCCAACATATAACCACCTCATCTTACAGTATACAACAATGACATTGTGATATGTGACCTGCTACCAGATTGCATGGTAACCATATGTTCTAAGCTCTTTATCTGCCAACATGTGCACCTACTATATACCATAACTCTGCAGAAAGTCACCCTACATGAAATGATAGCATAGGCAAGATGTGTGCCAGATATGAGAATTATGAGAACTGTCTGGGTGACATGTGAAAACATTGTAGATGATGCCTTGTATGTGGCAAACCAATTATTAGGTGAGGGAGTGGAAACACATCCTGTTGATGTAATCAACACCCTGTGGATCAGGTGGGGAATTGATGTCAATATGTATACATTCAGAATCTCCCAGGGCATCAAAAAAATGGACAATAGTGTAAAACAGTGTAAAGTGCCTGCATTCTGGTGGTTATCTTCCCTGTAGTTCTTGCCTACCACATATGTTCTTCTACATGCTTTAACATAACACTTAGGAATTGTTATCAATTCCCAGTCAGCTACTCAAATTATCCAATATGGGGTAGACCAAACAAATGTTTGATTTGTTAGTCAAAAGCTTACCCTCAATGTCAAGAAATGCAATATAATTTATTTCTGCTTACTCTAAATATAATGTTCCACTTAAATCTGACTCGGTCATCAGGGACTTGTATACCTTTGTTGACAACATACTATCCTTTGGCTACCACCGCCCAGTGTGGTGGTTAAAAAATCATTTTACCTTGTGCAGCTTATCCTTCATGGTAGCTATTTATGTCCAAAGATGTTATAGCCCTACTTCATTCCTCACTTATTAGGTCCATCTTTGAATACAATGCCCTTTTTATCATGTACCTTATTAATTGCCTAAACCAACTTGAGATGCCTTAACATGTCATCACAAAAATTATCTTGGGCCTGAGTACGGGTCTATATTAGATCTTTGAATGCTTAGGCTGTTGAATGCTGAAACGTTGACAGCTAAACGTCGAAGTCTAATAAATGCAACAGACCAATTATGCAAATTTTTTCCCAGGGGAAACAAATTGCATGGCCAACAAAAAAACAAAAAAAAAACAAACTGTAAACCCCCACAACCCCCCAAACTAAATATACCACCTCTGAGATCACTCTGTATTGGGGAAAAGGGCAAATCCCCGATGACGGCCAAGCAAATTTTTTTCCAGGGAAAAAAATTGTGTAATTGGCCTGTCGCATTTATTAGACTTCAACGTTTAGTTGTTGATGAAACGGCATTCAACAACATAAGCATTTGAAGATCTAATATAGACCCCTGAGTACATCTTGCTTCTCTGATATACAAACAGCTCTTTTCCTCTACAGAGTGTCATATAGAATCTTGATAGGGTGATTGAGTGTCATATAGAATCTTGATAGGGTGATCTCTGCTTAGCCTTTTGTGCTATGAATGACCCACTCTTCTTAAAAGTCTTTCAACTAAACAAATCACTGGTAAAGCAAACATCCATTTTAGAAATGTTAACCTGTTTCTAACATATCAGTATCACCCACTCTGGAGAACTAAACCTATACTATGATGTCACCATCTCCAAATGGCATGCCTGGTACCTAACATAACATATTCCCTGTCTGCAGACTAGCCTACTCTTACAAATCAAACAGAAGACTTCCCTCACAAACATTAAAACCAGACTTAATGGTTAGATGAGTTTTTACAAATTGTTCATGAGATATGTAAGGCAGATATACTTAAAGGTGGACTTTGTTAGTCTCCCATGAGTACTGAGTGATGTAGTTGAGCTTCTGAATGGTATCTTTGGCCATAAGTTTAGTAAGAACCTATGAACCTATGATTTAGGATATGCAAGTCTGCCACCTAGAAATATTTGCAACATGTTGTCTATAGATTGCTGAAAGGTACCCCTAGTTAAAAAGGTTAAAGCTACACATACCTTAGTGTCCATAAAGATGAGCTGTCCAGACATCCTCTTTAATTCTGCAGGGAAGAAAAACAATTTGGCCAGCTCACACATGGTACTATGGTATTCCTATCCACACAGAAGTGGTCCACTTTCTTCTGGTCAGCCAATTGGTTGTAAGTTAGGTGGTGATGATATCATAAGCACTGGAGCAGAGGGCTGAGATGAGCAAAGTCAAGGACACAGCTCAGAGAGTGGCCACTAGCACATGTGCTTGTTTTTGTTGCTCATTTGCATTGGAAACCTCATTTCTATATCACTGACCAGTTATCTGCATATACTGCATTCCATGCTTTTGTTGTGTCTTTCGGCTTTTCCCGGTTAGGGGTCGCCACAGCAGAACTCCAGTCCGCTAATGATTACATGCCAAGTTACCAGCCCAGATGCACAACCTTCAACGAAGGCATACCCATTCACGCATGTTTCCACGCAGAAGACGCTCTAGCTGAGAATCGAACCGGACGGTGTCTTACTGTGAGGCGACAACGCTACTGCAGCACCATGCTATTTTTCCTTAATGCAGTCATGATAATTGTGCTCCTGATTTGCCTTCTTCCTGCATGTCACCACTTTTTCTAGTAATTTTGCAGTGCAGTGTAGTGTGCTGTCTATGAATACCAACCAGTGTTCACAAACTACAATTACCAGTAATGACAGTTTTCTTTTATTCCTGCCCCATCTTCTGAGTCTGACTCAAACTTGCTAGACAAGGCTTCACACTGCATTTATTGATTGGATATTTTGGTGCTAGAATTTCAGAAAAGGTAGTGGGGGGGGTACTGTAGCTTAATGTGACCATTCTCTTAAATGCACAGGAGCATATCATTCCATAAAGTGTCAACTAAATGTATTTAAATGGTAAGAAATCAAAATTGAAATAGTGTACAACTTTATCAAAACTTCATTGAGTTACCTATGGCTACTGGACATGTATGAAACAGAACGTACCATGAGAGCTTTATAAATGCTGCAAAAAAAATAAATAAATAAAAAAAAGGAACATTGCAAGTCAGTTCAGGTGCTCTTCTTATGTTATTTCTATGAGTGAGCAATATGGATTTCAATAAGAGGATCTTGAAACCTTGGTTATATAGATCCAAGATTAGTTACACCAGGAAAATTGTGTTACTATTTGGTTCTACCTGACATAGTCGAAACCACACAACACCGACAACCACATCACCGACACCACATATTCGACAGTCCATAAACACGAAACCACACATAACCGACAACGAAATAACCGACGGTACACAAACACGAAACCCCATACACTGCACACACCACAATAACAATTAAAAACAAAACACAT
The DNA here is from genome assembly GCF_019279795.1 of Protopterus annectens. Lineage (NCBI taxonomy): Eukaryota > Metazoa > Chordata > Ceratodontiformes > Protopteridae > Protopterus > Protopterus annectens. Next base: position 509,150,121 of record NC_056736.1, read on the forward strand.
CCCCATTCCACAAACCACACACACAACACAAGCACACCAAAATCCTTACAAGCCCACACTAAACCTTACCCTAACCCTAAGGTCCGTCACTAAGCACACTTACCTACCCTAACCTAACTCACTTAACCCACCCCTAACCCTAACTCACTTAACCCACCCTATCGCTCCCTAACCTAACTCATAACCCACCCCTATCGCTCCTAACCTAACTCACTTAACCCACCCTATCCCCACAGACCGTCAATCTCCACACTTACCTGCCTCGCACCCTAACGTCCGTCACTACCGCATACTCACACAGCCTTTCCCCATGTCGGCATCCTCGGCGTTGGTGTTGTCATCCGTCGTCGGGTCTTCTGCATTGTCGATGTTCTGCCACTCGCGATTCGTCTTCTTCACTTTCGATCTTCTGGAGCTCCGGATTCCGATGTCGGTCTTCTGCGCTGTCGACGAAGTCAGGTAGAACCTACTATTTATAGTACACACAGCATGACTATATACTTAGTTGTATCTGTCCACTTTCATTCCCTGATTTATGGCACGTTAACAAAAAGTACAGGTCCCAAAGACAGATATCTATATGCTGAGATGTTCCGTATTTTTTATGTTAAAGATCTGCATGATTTAAATAGATAAGCATTGCTTTAGTTTTTTTTCCTCCCTTGATTTATATGTTTAACTGTCACTTTCAGTTTCATCTGTAACTAAAATTATTAGCTTAGTTTTCTTCAAAAACAAAGAATTTACTTTGTGAAGCTATACTTCCTATTTTCAATAATTTCTTCTCTGTTATGCTTCCCGTCACCTCATTTTTTAAAATAAAGTTAGTCTTAGAATTATTTTCCACTCAGTTTTATTCAAATATGAAAGATGCTCTTAGAAAATGTGCTTTCTTAGTAATTTCATGTCTCTTAATGCTTTTTGATTTCCTCACGCGTTTAGATCTCTTTAGCAAATTCTGTCTAGATAACCATATATCCAGAACACCTCGATACACCAGGAAAAAAATCCCCCCAAAAAACTCAAGTGAAATAGGTATTATGAAGCTCTGAACTCATTAACATCCCAAGTGTTTTGAGAATCACAGCATGTGAATAAATATCACTCATTAAATTCTTAAAGCTGCAGAGAGAGTCATGGGATATCCTCATACAATGCCTGCATAACTTAGCAGGTGCTCTTTAATGTCTTGCAGTTTTTCCATCTGTCTGATGTGTTCAAATTCCTGTGGGTTACTTCCCGTTCAAAACTGATATAAGAAAAAGGCCGTCTGACTTGCAGTATCATATGTATATTTTGTCACAGTAGAATGAAATTTGATTATAATGTTTACACATTTACAGTGCAGTGCTTATAGTTTTCAGAGCTGCAGTAAGGAGTTATTGACTTCAGTTTGTTTTTCCATTTATTCTTCAGCTTAATCACAAAGCTAACATCCTATATTGTACAGATCAAGATCAAACAATGAGACTGATCTAAATTCTAATACAGATGATGCTGTTTGCTAATTGTTAGGTTATAGACTGCTGAAGCAAATGGGTATGCTGCAGAGAAAAATTATGACTGAGAAGAAGGCAGGTGATAAATCGTAAAGAAAGAACAATTTATAACTATTATAAACTAGTGTGACAGAACCTGCTATGAGATTTTTTTACCTCTACAGAAAGAGCTTAAAATGGTGATGCTGATAGTGCTTGCACAGTGGTTTAGTAAATAAGCAAAGACAGTTGAACAGATAATTTCAGAAACAGTGGTATGTTTTATGCAAGGGTAAGTGACTGAGAAAAAGTTTAGAAATATATGTGTATTTGATAGCTGGAAATATTATTACAGTGTGCTATTATTGTAAAAGGTCTGCACTGTTTACATGTGCAGGTCATGGGATAGCTCACACATTCCAGGAATCTATAATCAGTACTTGAAAATGCAGTCAAGGTTCATCTTTATGATGGTATTCTAAAAAACATACCTCCCAAAAAATAAAGATGTAAGAATGCCAAGTGCTATCAAAGCTGAACTGCTATGCAGCTGTTTAATGGTATCCTATTTAGTTCTGTATGTGGATATTCTAGTGTTTGTCAGAAACTGTTTAGTCCATGCATATCCTCTTCCAGTAATGGCATCGTGTCAAATCCCATGTGGCAGAGATCCTAACTCCATATAGAATGCAATCTCGCCTTTGCTGCAGCAGTCCATGGCTTTCCAATTTTGCTGTTCCTTGCTCCCTAATTTCACAAATAAAACAATCCAGCTTCACTTTGTGAAGTACCAGCACTGCAAACTTCATTGCCATGACCATAACGGAAAGAGTCAAGACTGGGAATAACTACAGCAGTAAGCAATCTATGTTGTTTTATTGTAGGGCCATCTCAGTTTGTAAAGTACAAAGCAGTAGTTCATTTTTTGGAGTGTATCTAAGTGGTCAATACTTTGCCTAGTAGGCAGCATGGAAATCTATCTCCCTTTCCTATTTAAAAAAATCACAGTAAAATTAAAAGTGTTGTCCTACTATTAGAGGGTGTACCACAGTATACTAACTACTCTAACACCTTAATCCTTCACATTTAAAATGCACAAGGCATTTCATTTCTCCAAACAAGATAATTGTGAAACAATAATTAAATATACAATAAACAGATACCCTAAAACAAACTGAACTGATTGTTTCTGGGATCCTGCGAGTCTCAGACTGGCTCTACCAGCTCTGTTCACCCACGATCTGCTCAGGCTCACTCTGCTCTCTTACCCTAACCTCAAATACCACCCATCACTACTACACTACGTTTATATTCAATCAGTGGACACACATCCTTTCCTTATCCACCAATCATACCAACTGCATGTATATTACTTAATCAGCCATATAGCTTATCAGACTCTGCTATCTAAATACTTCTCCAATCCCTTACCACTGCATTCACACCCTATTTAACTCCACTAAATTCTACCCCTATTATATCCTGTAACTGCATATTAAATACAAACACCATGCTGCTCCAAAAATCATTACTATTCAGTCTACTAATTACTACCTACATCAAAGCATCCTATCTAAATGAACAAGTCACTTATATCTACTCACCCACCAACTCAATATACACATCACATTATACACCTTTAAACAATATTAACAAATCACCACAACTCTATAACAGCTCTTGTACTAAACTCTTCTCTCTTAAATATGCACACTTACAAGCCAATAGAAAACCACTTCATAAATATTATAGACTACTTATCAAGCTCTGTTAACTATCCCCAGTCAACTCAACCCAGATTTAACTAAGCAGCAACATGCTTCCTAATCTAGGCCCTCATTCATTAAATCAAACAACGCTATCTCCCAAAACACCGCCCTCCACTAACATCATTAACCTCCCACATTGAAACTATGATCTCCTAATCTTAAACATGAACCTGAGAAGATTACTAAACAAAACTCATGAATTCCAAGCATCCCTCACCCAACTCTCTGGAAATGGCACTCCTAAAAGAAACATGGATAAAACCCCATATACAAGATAATGAAATCCTAACTCACGGTTATAATATCCACAGACAAGACCGGACCCATTAGAATGGTGGTGGCTTAGCAATAATATACAAATAAAACCATAACCTCAAATGACTTGACAAACAACCCCTCAGACCATATGAATTCTGAAATACTAATCTCCTGCCTTCAAATTAATCCCAGCAAACATATCATTATCATAGCCATTTACATCCTCCCAGAAAACAACCCTTCTATTACGGAAGACCTCCTTGGTTGGTGTGCCTCAATCTTCAGTGAAGAAAACATAATAGGAGATGTCAATATAGACTGACCTGCATATATATTTCAGACAACCCTTCCAGCTATATAAACCTCCACAGCTTTAGTCAATTAATACATTCTCCCACCAAGTTTGACAAGCACAATAAAAAACAATCAATCCTCGACTGGACTTGAACTAATAAAGTCTCCCTTTGTCACCAGTCTGGCCTTCTTCCAGATAGCCTGTGACCACCTACCCACCTTCCTTCTTAGGCAAAATGTATGTCGACCAAAATACATATTTTATATACACGTACATAACAAAAGCAATTTCTCCCCAGAAACCTTTAAAACTCTCCTGCATCAATGTGACTGGTGCCCCTTAAAACACCTTTACCTTGACCTGGCTGCTGAGCAATACTTCAGTGAAAAATTCCTCACCATCCTAAACAACCTAATACCCATTAGAAAGATCCATGCAAAAACTAAACATATGCTATGACTTAATAATGACACCTAAAAACTCCTTAAACAGAGAGACAAAGCCTGGTATCAAAATCAAGAGGACAAAGACCAAACTTCCCTTCACACCTAACGCCAACTTCAAAACCTAGCCAAAAAACAAATTAAACAAGTCAAAAATCTTTGCTATGCAACAATCCAACAAAAACACAAGAATAATCCCCAGAAATTCTGGGATGTCATCAATCAGTTGCTGAAACCGGGTCATTCTTCAACCCCACCTCCAACCTCACTAAATTCTACTTATAGCATTGCCTCTCAATTTAATGTCCACTTTATTAACTCTATAATGTCTCTGGTAAAGAATGACAGCAATGCCCCCTTAGTTGTACCCAGTAGGCCTCAATCTAACCATAATTCATTCATTATAAAAAGAATACAAACTAACATCATTAAAAAAACTTATTTCTAAAGAAAAGCTCTCTTCTCTCGCTGCTGACTACCTAGTGAATTTCTCAGACTTGCTGTAGATGTCATGTCCTACCCAATATCTCTACTAATTAATTACACCATTACTGAGTAATATATTCCTAAATTCTGGACGGTATCTTATATAATCCTTCTTCACAAAGGCGGTACCTCCACTGATTTCACAACCTACAGGCCAATCACCATACTACCTCCCAAAGCTAAGATCCTTGAAAAATGCATACATACTTAACACCTTGACTATCTTCTAAGCAACAAGCTCTTATCTACATCCCAATGTCTGTCATCCAAAATACAGTACTACTACTGCCCTTATTAGTTTTATCAACTCAATCAACCAGCTTAAAAACAATGGCCAACAGGTCTCTTCTATCTTCCTTGACATGTCAAAAGCTTTTGACACTGTATCATACCAAAAACTTCTCTATGAGCTAGCCTCATTAAACCTTTCTCAATCTGCCCTTTCCTGATTCATCAACTATTTATCTGACTGCCAATAGGCAGTCAAATGGCAAAATGATCTCTGCACCCTACCACCTTTCTCAGTAGGTGTATCTCAAGGCTCAATCCTTGGGCCACTACTTTTCTCCATTTTCACCCAGAAACTCTGTATAGTCACTCAACATGCAACCATAGTTCAATATGCAGATGATTCCTCCCTCATTTGTTCAGCTCACTAGCTACATGAAATACTTAAAAAAAAATAAGAATCCTTCCTAGACATTGAACAATACCTTTCAGACCCCCAACTTGTACTCAACCCAAATAAAACAAAACCCATGCTCTTCACTAGTAGCAAAACTTCAGATTGCCCCCCGCTTTACTATCTATGATTAACTAAAACTGTAATAGAACCTGTTGACCACACCAAGCTCCTAGGGGTCACAATTGACAACAGTCACAAATTCGACAAACATCTAGCTTTAACTATCAAAAAATATCTACTTTAAGCTAGGTTCTGTCTACAGACTCAAACCATTCCTAACTGACACCAGAAGATAGTCCATCTCCAGAACTTACCTCCTCTCCACCCTCTTATACACCTATTCAATATTCATGAGTCTGAGAAAAACAAATCTAAGCAAATTCCTGCCTTTCCTTAAACCTCACTCTTCCTCCAAAACATTATTCTGCATGTATTCTTTCCACAATTTCCATTTTGTCCATGTAATTTACTCCTGCTTCTTTCTAAAGATGTTACCTCTATTTCTTATGTCTCTGTTACAATATTTGTTACTTCAAATACATTTGCTTAGACTTTAATTTCCATTTTCTAGTAATTGCTTTTTTGGTAGCCACCAGAATTAAACTAAACAAGGCCTTACTATGTCTAGGCAATTCATTTCCTTAGTTATACCCATTTGCTCACATAATATTTGTAGGGAATTTTTAAAATTTGCCAACTCATTACACTCACAGAATATATGTTTCAGGTTACCTCTTTCTTCCCCATCACACCTCCAACATTTGCCATCTACCTGAGGAAAATATCTTGGGAGTCTGCTTGGGTTATAAAACTATGCAAACATTTCTAAACAAAAATCCTAAATCTTCTTTACTTTGTTACATATTTGGAAGCTATACATATGTCCTCACATTGTTTTCTTGTGAATTACTTATCTGATCTCTCTTCTCAGTCTTTTCTAACCTCCTCTGATTTATTCCTGTATTTATTGTGCAATATTTCAAATGCCCTACTTATTAAACATTTTTAACAGCAGCTTTTGTTCTAGATCCAAGTAAAAACTCTACCAGAACAGGTCTTTCCTTTACGATCCCCCATCCCTTTCTGTTTACCTATATTCTGATATCAATCATTGATAAGGAGATCAGTCTCCAGCCTGCAATCAAAATGCCTTCTTGACCTATTCCCATTCTATTACCTTTACCTCTGTAATTTAGTTGCTTCCAATACCTTGCTTCATTTGTAAATTTTCTCCAATAAATTCCAGCTCCCTCTTGTCTGTTCTCTATACCCCTAAGTGAATTCACCCCATTGGCAGAATTTATTTTTTCCATTGTCATGTTGGCTTTGTTCTTAGAATACTTCTTGCTATTTTATGAATTTTATGAATATAATATTCTGTATGGCTGCTGTTATTCTCCTTTAGGATCTGCATCCAAAATCCCACTGTCTCCTTATTTCTTGAGTTTCCCCTGCTTCATCATCATCCCTTTTGACAATGAATTGTAGCTTTTTGCTTGTGTTATGTATATGATCCTTAACTGTGCAGCTCTCAAATATCCATTCAAATCAGGTAATCATAAACCACCTTGTTCTACTAGAATGATCAAATTATCCCACGTGACCCTTGCATTCTTCCCCTCCCAGAAAAACTAAAGGGACTAAAACATTTTCACTGCTTGTATCTTGTGATCTACATCCATAAACAAGAACTTCAGGTTTTTCAGTTTTTATATTATCTTTTATTTAGTCTCTTCCCACATATCCTTAGCTGCCATAACAAAATCCTTTTTAATCCAGTCTTCTAAATATTTTATCATGTCTCCATAAAGATAGATATTGCTGAAACAATTCACCTGTGAGGACATAGTTCACAGCTAAGGCCCTTGCTTTGTCTTCATTGATTTTATATCCTGAAAAGACTTGAAACTGTCCTTGAGTATTCTGCATCACTGAGATGTTCCCCTTCACATTTTACCAGATACAGAATAATATCTTCCTCAAATAAAGCCAACTTTTTTGATTACCATTACCAGTTATATCCTTGAATTTCTGAGACTCTTATTTTCTTTGCTAATGGCTCTGCATATAATGCAAATAAAAAAAGGTAAAGAGGACACCCCTCCCTGGTTCCCCTGTTTCGATGCAACTTATTAGAGAGGAATCCCCCCACTTCAACTTTTGCCTCAGATACCTCATGTATCATTTTAATTAACCATATTATTGTATCAGGAGATGCAAATGCTTCCATTGCCCTACTCACAAAATCCCAGCTTACTCTTTCAAATGCTTTCTCTGTATTAAGATGCACCAACAATAGATATATATTTTTTTACATTCTCTTTACCTCTGGATCATCATTGTTCTATTAATGTTGTCAAATGTTGGCTTGCCCTCCAGAAAACCACATTGATCCATGTCTGTCAACTGTGGCAAAACCTTTGCCATTCTTCTAGCTATTATAGGCATAAACACTTTATAATCATGATTTAAAATTTAAATTGGTCTATAAGAAGCTAGGTCTCATGAGGTTTTACTGTCTTTGTGTATTACAGCCACCACATCTTTCTTGCAAGATGTTGGTGCTTCCCATCCTTTTCAGATACTGCTAAACAAAAGCTTCCTGATCTTTGTTACTTACTTCCCTCTGAGCTTCCAAACGTCCACAGGAATACCATCTATTCCTGGAGACTTTCCTGCAGATCAATTATATGTCACCATTTTTATTTCATCTGTTCCTATCTTAACTGTTAATTGTTGAGCCTCATCTACCTCTAAGTTTGCCATACTTAAGTCTTCCATATATATTTCCATTTGTGCTTTTTATTTATTTCTACATTATTCTGCTTAACACAAATGTTCATAAAATTTCCTAAATATCTCTAATACCTCTAGAGGATCTCTGTTTTTTTCCCTTGTTATAGGCTCCCTAACTTTAGCAACAAACATTTCTACTTCCTGTTGCCTAAATCATTGTGCTAAAAGTTTTTGCAATCTGGAGTTATTTTCAAAAAAACAGTTGCTTAACAGCAATCTTTCTAAACGCATGCATATTATCCAAATGCTCCCTTATTCTCTCTTTAGCACTCTGTAATTGCACCTCTACTTGTTCTGTGAGATTCCACTTATTCAGCAATATTTTAACCTTTATTAGCCCTCTAAATAATTTTTGTTACATCTTTACCATATCCCCTTTTCCTTCTATTTCTACCCTGTTTTTAAATGCCAGTTTAATTTTTCTAACATAGTAGTTATAACGTCTATAGAAAGTTATTTCTTTCCTAATAACTCTTGAATAATTTCCATTACCCCTTCCTTAAATGTCTCACTTTTTAAAAAGCAGGTGGGAAAGTGCTAATGTCTCATTTTTACTTTATTACCCTGTATTTTATGCTAGTTGTTATTTGTACATTATATCTGAAATGGTATTGTATGTGTATCAAAGTTTTTAATGAAATATATAAGTTTCTGCGAAATATAATTTCGGTCTGGTTTAGATCAATTATTGTGCCTGTGGAATAAAATAAAATTCTCTCTGAGTTCCTACTACTGAATTCATGTCTTCAAAACCAAATATTTTCATAAATTTCTTTAGAAATCTAACCCGTTTTGTTATATTTTTCCTTCTAGGTCCCCCAGATACATCTTCACTATTGCAAATCAAGTTTGAGTCCCTATCTATAAGTAATTTTCCCTGCTGAATGCCAATTATTTCTCTCAACATTGTCTTAAGCTCCATAATAGCAGTTTTAGCTGGAATATAAATACTTACCAGTGTAATCCTCCTCTCTTGTCAGTAGCCCCTTATTACCAGAAATCTGCAATTATCTTTTTTCTTTTCTTTCACTATAGAAGCTCCTCCAGCAATTAGTATAAGTACTCTAGTTTTTCTTTGTTCTTGATATTCTGCTGAATGTCCATCTTAAAATCCTTTCTCTATCAAATTCACTGCTCACTTTTTTCCAAATGAGTCTCCTGTAGCATTCCATTTTCCATTCAGCATTTCGTAATATAATTCAATACTATTACCTTTTACTCGGTACCTGTGAGGCCATTCACATTCCAAAATAGTATGTTTAGTGCAGCCATTATAAATAAGAAACTATTATTCCCACCATTTATATATGACAGCTTTGTAAAATATCTGTTTCCAGCTTTTGTGCTACATGCATCCACTAATGTTTGGTAGGATGATCATTCAAAGAATTGATTCTGCCTTTGAAATGATATCATGTTTTAAAAGACCTCTTGTTTAAATGGAAACCATCAAAAAAAAAAAAAAAAAACACCCCCAAAACACTCCCATAACCTATTAACTTAAAACAACACAAAACTATGTGCGTTTTCGAATAATGAAGTTTAACCCTCCTGATAGAAAAAACTGTCCCATATTGATGGCCACACACACACACACACACACACACACACACACACACACACACACACACACACACACACACACAGACACTTGGCGCACACACACACACACACACACAATAAGTAACTTAAAATTGAGGTTATCTATGCTAAAAAAGAAAAACATTATACCCTGTGCTCTTACTTGCACTAATTGCTTTTGGTTCTTGTCTTATCATTAGTACCCTCCCAGATGTAAAAAAACAGCTTACATTCTTTCAAAAAACATTAACTTTTAGCCGTAAGAAAAAAATCATTAGCTGTCTTTAAATAAAATGAAGTTATACAATGTTCTAGTAAATGCATTAAAGAATTTAGTTTTCAGAAAAAACTGCTATATCTTACTAACTTCCAATAATTTCAAATTTTATTTTTTTACTGAGCTACTTATCCTTGCACCTTTTAATTTTATGTTTCTCAGTAAACAATGTCTAGACCTCTCATTTTTTTTTTGCCTTTCCCTCCAGTCAGCTTGTTTCCATGGAAACATAATAACTCAATATACTTCTCTACTAACACGGGGTATTTATTTGCTAAAGGAAAACTATTCATAACATTGTGGTCTCTCATAAAAAAAATACTTGCTTAAAGAAAGAAATGTCATTAGATTAAGTCAAGTGCATTAATCCAGACATTGCCATTTCCAAAGTAAAACAAATACATTTCAACTCTGTATATATTATATTATATTATATTATATTATATTATATTATATTATATTATATTATATTAATTGCACTTTTGCACTCTATCTCCCACCACAACATCCCAATATTACAGCCCATTAACTCAAATATATTTTTGTCTAGTATTTCTGCTTGTTTTACACTATAATGCCTACATTTCTTAAAACTAAAAAAGGAAAAAAGTACTTGTTTTCTTTATTGTCTTCATCACATACAACATGAACAATGCTTTACTATATAACATGCTATTTATATCATGAAATGATTTATACAAATACAAAGAACAAAAATTGTTTACTTACAGTAACCTTATCTTTTTTTCTCTCTTTCTCTCTTTTGTTTTGTTTTTCCTCTTAGTGTCTTTCCAAACATCAATGATATGAAGTGGATAGATGCCTGTCAGTCTCCCTACAAGTTTAAGAAAGTCAATAATAATCTTTCTTAGCTACTTTTTGTGGTAAAACCATGTTTCAAAACCCTAGACTCTGGCTCAAGTCCAAGGTACTCTTAAGTCTTCTAGTTAACTTCCATGTTTTTTTCAATTTCTCAAGCATTTTCCTTTGTATCACCGGGAAAGGTTTTACTGTCAAAGTCACTTTATTAACTTTATTTTCAGAAGAAAGAGAAGCACAGCCCCTTTTGTCTGATGGCTCACTTTTTGTTGGACAAACTTTTACATTTTCTCCTTAGCCTGTTCTTCATAAAAAATGATCTTCCCGGAAACAAATATTCTGAAGACATCTGGATACAGCAACTGGAATATCACACATGCTTCTCAACATTCACTGAGTGCTGGGATAAATTTGCTTCTCTTCTGCCTGGTGTACAGTGAATAAGCATTTTCCACAAATACTGTACTGTATACAATTGTTAATATTTTGCCCTTCTGCCATAGCTTTGTCAGGACCAAGTCTTTCTGCTGGTTTGAGTGCTTGTTTACTAATACAGGTCTTGGTTGCTTTCTCATGGCCAGGTTTGGAGCATACACATGATGTGCCCTTTCAGTTAACTTATCCTGCTGTGGAATCCTCATAAAATTAACACAGACTGTTTACCACACAATAGCTCACTGCTATCACCAACTACAGTGCATCTCTTTTGCAGAGTCACTTTTTCTAAACTAACCATCAACAATATGCTCCGCTAATATATCAGAGACCTCCTCAAGATCCTAATTTACTTCTTATCTCAAACACATACCTCGCTGACCACCACATACCTCCTATTGCATAACCCAGTAAGCTGTCTACTTAACAGCTTAGGCCATGGCTATAATTTGGTTTCTAGAAAACAGCGAAGTATAAAGACTTCTCACCTGCAGTTTGTGAATGATTTAAAACTGTATAGATCATCAGATGAGGAACTGAAAGCACAACTGCAAATTGTCAAAACTTTTTCAGACAATATAGGAATGTCATTTGGTCTTGATAAATGTGCAAATGCAACCTTTAAAGCAGAAAAACTGCAGCACCAAGAAAACATCAGTTTGGGACAAGAATGTGATATAAAGGAACTTGAGCAAAAGAGATTGTATAAATATTTGGAAATTGATGAAGGATCAACAATAAAGCATAAACATATATAAATAAAACTTAGTAAGGAATATTTTAGAAGACTTAAATTAGTCCTGAAAACAGTGTTGACATCTAGGAACAAAATCCAAACTATAAACCAATTTGCTCTTCCTGTCCTAAGTTACAGTTTTTGTGTGCTGACTGGCCCAAAAATGTGTTGGATACATTAGACAAGAAAGCAAGAAGGATGCTTCATGTTCACCAAATGATTTATAAAAATCAGTGCACACCAAGATTATATATTTTTCATTCTGAAGGAGGTATGGGCCTCCTTGAAATTGATTACATGCATAGATCTTCAATTGTAGAACTGCACACATATGTGCTGACCTCACAACACCCAAATGTAGTGAAAGTTCTGAAACATGAGTAGAATAAATCTAAGATGACTTCCCTGCTTAGTCTAGCAGAAGCATATCAGTGTCAAGCAAGAATGGAAATCAAACCAGAAGTAGATAAAAATCAGGCAGCAACTGAATTTACCAAAAAAACAAAAGAAAGAATATAAGGTGAAGGACCAGATGGGAAGGCAAGAAATGTGGAAAATGCATAAATATAGTAGCAAGTATAGAAATCTTCTGGAACAACCTCATGTAGATCAGGATCAAATGCAGAAATGGTTAAGGAAAAGCAAATTCAGACCAAGAGATGAAAGGTTAATATTGGTGGCCCAAGATAGTGGGCTACGTGCATGTTGGTTTATAAAGTCCATTGAACATGTAGGGAAACAGACAAATGTAGGTTTTGTAAAACAGAATTGGAAACAGTCGCACACCTCATTGCTGTTTGCAACATACTAATGGCAGAAGGGGTCTATACTGAAAGGCATAATAATGTGACAAGACTATTGCACTGGGGATTGTGAAACATTATAGTAGTGAAGTACCTTTAAAACACTGGAAACATAAGCCACAAAGCATAATACAAAACAATGAAGTTTGCATCACATGGGATCACCCATTACCAACAGTTCAAAAGACTGATGTGAGAAAACAGATATAGCAATCCATGAATAGAAGACCAAAGTAGCATTATCACTGAAATTACTACATCCAGTGATTATAGTGTCTTGCATACAGAGAGACACAAAGTCATAAAATATCAGGAATGTGGACAGAAATGAGGACAGTGTAGAAGAAGGATACCCAGACAGTGTCAATAGTAGTAGGAGCAATGGGTCTCATAAAAAAGAATTTACAGTCATGTTTAGATATGTTACCGATACATATAAGTCCATATGAATTGTAAAAGGAGTCATTACAGGGCACATTGTGGGTACTGCAAAGAGCACTTCTGGCTGACATCAAAGATTGAAATAATATTAATTTCATGAACTTTAATCAAACCTTGACTTAGGAATGGGGTCTATTCCCACTATGGTACTAGAAACCCAAAAGACTTGGAGAAATTAAAAAGCACAAACTGTACTTTCTACTAAATGCTCCACACTAACTCATCACAGAACTTTATTTCTATCTCATCTCACACTAACGTCTTCGCTATTCCTATCCAAGGCTGTCATGTCCAATAAACCATGACATATTACTGTCTTTCTCTTCATTCTTTCATACTTCTGTCAGGCCAAAATGAGTACCTAGCAATCATCACTGCCCTCACAGCTTGAGTGCTTAAATATCTCCAGTATTGCCTTTGTATTAAAAATTCTCTGTAAATTATATGTATATGCAAAATGACGAATGGAGATGCTCTGCAGATGGAAAACTGAAAGAAAGATATTCGATTTTTCATATTGTTGAACATCTCCTTGTTCAAAAATTCATATCAGTGAATGCCCAGTGCATTCACTGATATGAACTCAAAGTACTGCATAGAGATTGTGGTACAGTGTGGTTTGGGACATTCATCCCTTTCCACACTGTAGTGCAACCTCGGAGTTGGAATGTATAGTTAGCAGGGGGTATAGGTGGTGCAGGGGGCTTGCTCCCCTGCAAAAAATCTGATGTGAGGTGTAGGAGCTTCATTTAACTGAGCTCATATATGGACATCACGTGATCTGTTCGGCAACAGTGTCGAATCTGCTGAATTTGTTCAGCAGATTCGACACTGTGACCTGAAATGGATTTTTTTAGCTTTTCTCCTGGGGCTGTGTTGGAAAAGGTTTTTTTAATTCCCAGTCAGACTTACCCAGTAAGTAAATGCAAATAAATAAATAAATACATATTTTGTGTTTTGAAACTGAAATGAAAATGGTAGAAGATTAAGTCAGACCCTTGGGAATGACTCATAGGAGGCACATGAACTTATCCAGGGAGGTGAGATAGTGACAACGATTGTGAGATTGGTTTTCATGAACCAAAGATGGGGCATGTTGGGTATAATGCTCAGAAAAGATAGTTCTTCTCTGGATATAAAAAAACATTTTGTAGTAAATTTGATGTGGCAGGTTGTTTTTAAACTATTTTATATTACAGATTTTTTTTTCCTTCACTCATCACCCCATGGGAGTGGAAAGGGTAACACATACTCTAGGTGCACATTGAGGTAATGTGATCTCCTTAGTGGATTCTGAAGAGACTTAAAAATTCACTCCATTAATGTATGACAGGAAATTTCTTTTGGGTGTGTCCAGCTGACATTCACAGTATGATGATGAGAATGCAGTTTTTTTATCAACAACTTCTTATTCGGAACCCATGAAAGCAGAATTATACAAAATTCAAAACATCAGATTTAAATACATAAACATTAAATTCTATCTTTTAGAACATTATTACCTTAACTTTATTGCTGGGTAATTTAAGAATATCACAATACATAAACTCTTCAAAAATGATAAGGTTCAGCTTCTCAGACTACCTAGTAAATGTAGGGGACTCCATCATCCACAGAGACTCAGCATTCTGACTCATCTTCCTTTCCTCAGGCATGCTCTTCCTACAAGCTTAACCAGGGAAGCCATTTATTTATATAAGATTGACAGTCCCCTTCACCAATTAAAACTTCCTTAGGTTATGTCAACTCCTTTATTAACCCATAATACTCTTCATCTGTAGATGCCCCCACCCTTTTCTACTTCCTAGTATTTTTTTTTCTTCTAACGTCACACTGATTGCCCCCCGCCCCAGAAAAATTATGCTTCAACCATGCTAACCCTTAGGAATATGCAAAAATTCTTCTGATATAAGGACTACTCTTTTTAGCTATAAATCTTTAAGGAGAGCTTGCAGCTTTTGCTTAAATTCTGTTAACAAAGGCAATCCCAGAATATATATACTACCATGTGCCAATGCATTATACAATAAATGATGTAGCTGGATATATGGAAGAGAAAGATGGAGCTCTAAAAGTGACCCAGACATCAAGAGTTAAATTAGATGGTCCAGGGCTGAAGGGGCAGTGGTTCAACAGGGTGGAGAACAGACATCCATGCTCTATAAAAATAAAAACACGTTGAAAGTGCCACATTTACCTTAAGGTGCACATTAACCCTGCTCTAAATATTCTTTACTTTGTAATATAAACCTGGATGGAAAAGCAAGAAAATGATCCATTTCTTTAAATAAATAGCTAGGTCAGCATTACCAAAAGGATTCTCCACATAGGGTCTATATTAGAACATCGAAGTTTTAGAAAATTTGACATCCACAATGGTGGTACCTTTAAGTGTGGGAGGTGTGCCCAATGCCCTTATGCTATGGACAGAGAAAAAAATCAAGCTCAAAAACGTTGGATATATTTCCAGTTCAAAAAGGATGTACTGTTACACTAAATGGGTTGTGTATTTGGCCTTGTGTAGATTCTGTGCAAGTTTCTATGTAGGTAAAACTAAGAATGCCCTAAGGTTAAGGATTTATCAACATTTATATGATATCAGAAACAAAAATGAAAAGAATGCACTATATAAACATTTGGTTAGTGAACCTACCCATTCCTTCCTGTTCTTTATATTGGAACAGGTAGATCTGGGACCTCGTAGGGGACCCTTGAATGAGTATTTGGAATTTGTAGAACTCAAATGGCAAATTAGGCTTGATGCCTATCATACTCCTGGGTTAAATTATAGAATTTCTTTATCTTCTCTGCTGAAATTAAAATCTATGTTTTTTATTTGGTTATATATATATATTGTTTAGGGATGTTTTAAACTTTTTATATATATTATTGTTTTATATTTGGCTTGCATTAAGTATTTGCAGCCTTGTTAATGAGGGAAATGATGTCAGTTTATTTGTGATTGGGTAAGCAATGTATTTAAACAGGTGCTAATTTCAGTATTTTGTATTCTGAGGAAGTCATCTACCAGACGAAAGCGCTTAATACTGTTGTGTTTGCTTGCACTGTTTTATCTTGTATGAATATTGTCTGTATTTTTCTGAATTTGGAGTTTTCTGCTTATAAAGGATTTACCACCTACCAAGCGTCGCTTTTGTCTTGCAACAGCTGTCTTTTATTTTTCACAATCGCACACATACCTAACCTGCACCCTAACCCTAACTAACCTAACCCGCACTCAATCGCACACTTACCTGAACCCGACCCATAACTTTCCACCACAACACTGACAATACCAAAGCAACAGAAACAGACAACCGAATGCTTTCCCTAGGAAATAATTTGGGTTTCTGTTGTTTCGATATTTTCAGCTTTCGCTGAATAGGGTGCGATATTAGAACATTCGAAGTTTTGAAACTTCAATGTTCTAATATAGACCCTCCACATACATGATACAGGTTGACCAAAGGCAAAGGTTAACCCATCATTTAAGCTTCCTGAGTTATCAACAAGGCTTTCAGCTCACTACCAAATGTTTGCTTTGCCAGGACAAACCCACATTTCCCGAAAGTGTGGTCTGATGTATGCCAATGGATGAGGCCTGAAACAGACTTTTAAGGGATAAGATTAACATGACCCCTGCTATTATTCGGTATTACTGGAACTATTGACTTGTTCTATGTTTACAGAACACTCAAACTCACCAAGGCTGCATTGATTTTTACCAGTGCTGTTTGTAACATCATTTACTGTAAAAGGAACCCATAAAGAAACTAAAAAAATAATTTAGTATACATATAAATATAAAACAAATGAGGCAGCACAGGTTCAATCAAAAGGTATTTATTTAAAAGCCAACATAACAGCTTGATTGATTGAAACTGATTGACAATAAAGTGACAGAAAATCTCAGCTTTTATACATTTTTAAATATGTAAATATCTAAATTGGTCATGCCCATGGCTATGACCAATAAAGTAATTCTGTTTTGTTTGTGAAGAGTTCTTTGGTGTTGTCATTTTTGTTTATAGTGACTTTTATGATGACTTTGCATTTTTTCCTAGTGATGAAGGGCGTTGTCCTTTTTATTTTCAAGCATAATTTATAATATCAAAATAAACTTTAAAATAAATATAAGAAAATGCATTTCTAACTGTGTAGAAGTCTGTACTACAAATATATCTTAGAAATCACATTGTTATGATTTTACACAACCTATCAACCACACTGTGCAGTAGTTTTACAGAATAAAATAATAAAATAAAAGCTGTCAGATGCCTTCCATCAATGCTGCTGTTTGAAAAGTTTTCATAGTTTACATAACTGTTCCACCCTATATTCTTGAGTTTAACACAACATTATTAAAGCAGCATTCTTTGCAATATTAAAAGAAAACTGTTTTAATATAGTATTATGCATATTGACATCGAAGTGATCTTATCCAAATTATACATAAAACTACAAACAAGAAAATAAAACTGATACTGTTACACTGGCTGAAGGGTGTAACCTTTTTAGGCTATAACATCTACATCTGTCTAAATTAGTGCCTAAACACCAGGTGCTTAGTTTGCAAAACAATACATTTAATAGAAGGAATAGCTGAAAAGAGCACGTTAATTTGAAGCAACATACTGCGCAGTTTTGACCATATTTCTAAATGCCAAGTGTATTGCAGACAGAAAGATGAGTCTTTGAGTGCAAAATAAAATTTTCTAGCTATATCTGCAGCAGATGTTCCCTCCTGTCAGCTGAACCCTCTGATTCGTACAGCTATATTTTAAGTATCCATATCTCCAATTTTAATTTACAAAATTAGGCTGAGAAAACAGAATGAATATATGCATGTAGTAATCAAAAATATTGTCACGCAGAAGTAAAATAAAACAAGGTCATGTTTTTTTCTGTTTGCTGGCTTTTCTAATTCTGTTTGCCTCCAAAACATCTTGATGAGGGGTGAATTATCCAGGTACTTAGTTGCTTCCTAGCTGTTTGTTGTTTAAGTTGCACCTGGGAGTTACTTTTGCTGTCCTTTTACATTAAGAAATTCCAGAATCATCCATCTTGTGGCAGAAGGTGTTTACCTAATTTCTCTGAGTTGAGAAACACTCCATGGAGCTCAAAATGTCATCGTCTATTAGAAGTCATAGGAGTCATTTTTCAAGCATTTTTTACTACTATAAATCAGGCAAGTTTGTAAGGCTCTGCACTGACTACACATAGCTCAGCTATGGATTTCAAGTTTTTTCACCTGCATCCGGAGCTATCCAAGCTAAGACAAAATATTCTCTTGTTTACTGTACATGTACTTACTTTATATGCTGATCACTAGTGTTTTTGAGCATTTGCAAAGCATTTATTTAATTTTATGGCAAAAATAGTGTTGGCTTTTCTAATTACATTTGCCAACAAATTACATTGCAAAAAGTTTAATTAGTCAGGGAGTTACATGTTTGGTAGTTGTTTGTTGTTTAATCTGCACTTGAAAGTTACTTTTGCAGTGCCTTAACATTAAGACATTCCAGGATCATCAGTCTTGTGACAAAAGGTGTTTACCTGATTTCTGTGAGTTGTAATACACTCCAGAGAGCTCAGAAAGTGGTTGTTTACTGGCTAGAGAACACAGGACTAGGTTTCAAGCTATTACTCTCTGCTATAAATCAAGTAAGTTTGTGCAGAGCTGCCCACTGTGCAGCAGCAGCTAGCAGTGTGCTCTGTAAGTAGCAAATGCCTGGACAGTAAAATTTCCCTAGAAAGTTAGAAATAGGTCTAAAACCTATGAAACAGTGTGACAATGCATGGGATTAACTTTAGATCAGCTAGCTTGCACATCAGACAGCACTACCATATCCTAGCACTATATATAATCTTGCTCTTAACCTCAGAAACTAGCTTGCATATCAAATACCACTACCATATCTTAGCATTATATAACAACTTGTCCTTAACCCAAGAAACTACCTTAAGAGACCCCTGTTAAAACCTAATCCTTAATCCTAAGCAACCCATCCTACTACAGGACTGGACAACATGGATATGCAATTTCCAAATGTCTGTGACCAGATTGGTAGATTTGGGCATCCTAAAGCAATGTTTTAATTGTTTCACATTCTCTGACAACTCGTTAACCATTAAATAAAATAACACAGTATGCGTGAGATGTAAATACACAATTTCATTTGAGGCAAAAATCTTGCATGCAAACAAGGTTGTCAAGAATACTCTCACTACATCCCTCACACACGCTGCTCACCACAAATACAGATACTCTTGTGTTGAGAGACTTAAAAGAAACTTTCTGAAATCGAAAAGACTTCCATAGCTAGCTAACAGCAGCACTTTTCCTCGGCAATCATTAAACCCCACACCAAAAACAACATCAAACATCTCACATAAGCCTACACCCAATGGTCCACCAAGAACAAAGCCCATATGACAATTATGTACTTTACCTAATACTGCTGTCTTCAGGGACTCCATTGTGTGACACACACATGCCCTATTCACCAGGTTAGACAAGTATAAGATAATGGTTAACTGCCTAGCTGGAGCCAGGATCTGCAGTATCATACACTCACTCAGGTCACTGCAAGGCAGGTACCAGTATGATTCATTTAAAGTTCATGTGGGTGTAAAGGACATGTGACATACTTCACTAGACTAAATGAAAAGACACATAATGGCTCTCACAGTATTTGTGTCACAGACAAGTACCACCCCTGCATTGGGAAGCATTCTATCTACACCAAGCATGATGCCACAGTATGCACATAAAATGATTGATTTTACTACTTGGCTTAGTTTCTGATGTCACTCCAGAGGGATCCAATATCTGTCAGCATGGCAGGACATGGTCAGCAGACCACATTACTTTGCAAAGGATGGGCTAAACCTATTCTCCCCTATGCTTTTGGATATTGGCTAAAACTTTACTCACCTCTTAATGCCTTTTTTATGGCAATGCCAAAAAGACAAAACTATCAACATAGTGATAAAGTATCCAAGCAACCTTAATGTGTTACTGTTCAATACTAGATGCTTAAACAAAAGGCTCCACATCCCTCATACTGTCCTTACTCTGGAGAATATGGATACCTGTGCTGAGAAAGGGATTTTGTTTAAAGCCATAGAAGTGCTGCGGAAGTGTAAGGTTGCAATGTCTTCCACACAATTAGAGCAACAACAGCACAGACTAGGACCAAAGGAGGAGGTATCATGATCTACGTTAGCAACAAACATACCTCCAGATTGGTCATAGGCACAAGGTACAAGGTTTGATTCTGACCTTGGGATATTGGCTAGGCTTAAAATGGCCCTTCCGGGTAGTTAGTGTGGTATTTGCCTGAGAACCTGAGATCCTGAGAACATGAGAGTTCAGACATGTGCAAGTTACCATAGATAAGGTTCCTCACTATATCATGGCTAGTTATAGGTCATCATCTATGACCCAAGAGTCTCATGACACTCACATAAATCTAGTAAAGGTACTCACCATCCAACCAAACCTGAAACTACCCATCTATAGACTGGGAAACTTACACTGCCTCAAACTCATAGGCACCATGCTTCCTGGACTCTATTAATACAAACATCCAGCCTCAACCAAACGATTAAACATGCTGAATCTGACACTCATCAGAAATAGGAGAGTGATGCACCACATCCCACCATGTCACATCCTCACTAGTCAGGTCAGATCATAAAGCTGTATCTTTTGAAGTAAAAATGAACCTGGAAACCCAACTAAACCAGTAACAGTTGAAACTATTTTAAGACAAACTATATCCTATTAAGTGATAGTCTGTCAAATTTCAAAGCTCCCTGGCCCCAAGAACACAACTGCCTGTGCTGAATTATACACAGAGTCACTATACAAATGTGAACAGCTGCACAGAGACTGCTGCACCCACCAGATGTAAACCCAAAACAAAAACTAAACCAAACTCCATAGGTGGAATCCACACCAAAACAGGGTATATAATAAAGTAAGAAAGCTAATGACTAAAATCAGGAAGACCAACTGCCTTAAAGACAGGTCATCTCTTATACAACTAAACAAAAAACTAAGAGGTTTAATTAACTCCAACAAGGCCAACTACGAGGTCAGGATAGGTCAAAAGCATTCTTCAGCTATGTCTGGAACCTTAAAGGTAACACACTGCAGTCTGCTGAACTGGTAGTGAGTGATACCTCCTTCTCTGTTTAAGGTGACATAGTAAATCTAGTGCCTGATAAATTCAGTTAATACTTCACCCCCACTGCCCCCATTTCCACCAAATGAAATTCCCTACAACATACTTCCCCCATCTATTAGCAATGACCAGGTGGTGGCAGCACTCACTAAAGCCAAGAACACCACCTGTGAGTCCCGACAACATCCTGGCTGCCTACTGAACAGTCTAAAATATGACCTATCAGGACCTGGAAGCACTCTTGAATTACAGCATTGAAACAGGAAATGTTTCAAGTGACTGGAGGACTGTAACAGTCATTCCCCTCCACAAGAGTGAACCATTAACTGACCAAGAGAATTAAAGACCCATCAGTCTAATGAGCTTAATATGCAAAGCCATGGAACAAATTATCCTGAAAATGATAAACAAGGACATTGGCAACCTACAGACACTGGACCCACCCCACATTGGGTCTGTTAATTTAAGGTTGGACCTACTTAACCTAGTAAACTTCTTTGACAGGGTCACAGAGGCAATGGACGAGGGTAAAACAGTACATACCACATATCTTGACCTGACCAAGACATTTGATACAATACTCCACTCAGGCTTTGTTGACAAGCTGTCGGAGCTAGGCATGATTCTCAACATAGCTCACTGGATTGCTGGCCGGCTCAGAGACAGCACCCAAGAAATAAGGATTGGTGAAACCTCTTCCACCAAGAAACTGATCATGAGTGGAGTACCCAAAGGCTCTGTTCTGGGCCTGCTCCTGTTTGGTGTCTATTTCTCAGACGTCAAGAAGTTCAAGGCCTCTGGCTGACTAAGTTCACAGATAATTATAAACTGAGACTATTTTAGAGTCCTCCAAGACACCAACATCTTGTAAGAAGGTATGACACAGACAAATGACTTTTGCCAAAACCATGGCCTAAAACTCAATGCTAAAAATGCATTATAATGCCCTTAGGAAACTGTCAACCCAAGTTAATCACTCCATCAGTAAAATACTTCTAAGAGCCTGTAAACCTTTAAATTTTAGTAGTAAAGGATATGAGAACATATGTGGACAGCAATCTGGCCTTTGACCAACAAATAGCTAAGATAGTAATAAAATCATTCTATGTCACCCAATTTATAAGCAAAAGTATGGCCTCCATGTCCAAGACAGTTATAGTACCACTCTTTCAGCCCTTATCAGACTATCATTGAGTGCGATACCCTCTTTACCATGTATCTAACAAGACAATTGCAACAGATGGAATGTCCACAAAGGTTTCTCACCATAAAATGCAGGGCATAACTACCCTGTCATGCACTGATAACCTAAAGGCTCTGTCTCTGTATTCAGTCTCATACAGGCTACTAAGACATGATCTTTTCCTGGCTTACAGAGCTTCCTCAAACCCAGTCCTGATAGATCTGTTGCACATGTGCAGAAGAAACTGCACCAGAAACATTGGGTCCAGAGATCTGAACTGCACTTGTGGCATAAACAGAATCTGCTGGAGAGACAGATATGTGTCTCAAAGGAACCCCGTGCTATGGAATATGCTCCCCATCTATGTAAAACAG
Source organism: Protopterus annectens (assembly GCF_019279795.1). Classification (NCBI taxonomy): domain Eukaryota; kingdom Metazoa; phylum Chordata; order Ceratodontiformes; family Protopteridae; genus Protopterus; species Protopterus annectens. The sequence goes on from NC_056736.1 coordinate 509,173,172, forward strand.
AATTCATCTCTGACTCTATTCAAATAAAACCTTGATAATTGGATGGGAAATTGTAAGTTTACCCCCCAGTCTGTCTCCATGTCCCTTATGGACAGAGCCTGTCAATAAGAAAAATATTATCCTAAATTGCACCCTTAACACCCCTACAAATCTGTTAGTTACCACCCTACTAACATATTCCCCACATATACAGTAGTTGTCCATGATACTCAGGACCCATGTGGTTTTGGGTTTGTGGCTAGGCTTATAAGAGTCTAGTGGCTGTTAGCCTAGTAACAACCTAAGAACTTATATTTCTAAAAATTGAAATGTGAGATTGAGATGACCTTATCATAACCTAGCTTGTGATTTGTTTAGGCAATTATAGATATCTCATCATCTATGAGCTCAGTACTGACATTTTTACAACAGGAAAAACTGTGTTAGGTTAAACATGAAATGCTTAAGAGACATTCATTATTTTGTTTTCTGTTTACAAGAATTTTCATTACAGTACACACAAGACACTTCAATGTATACAACAGCAAAAATCGACTTTTAAACTGTCCTTCTGATCTGGAATGTTAGCAAAATACTAAAAGTAACTCATTGTGATCATTGCACATCTTAGAGGGAGAGTAATATTAAATGCAAAAGACCAAGATTCTCTAAGCTTCAGCATTGTTCTGGCCACATGAGAAAAAAACGTGTGTGTATGTGTGTGTGTGTGTGTGTGTGTGTGTGTGTGTGTGTGTGTGTGTGTGTGTGTGTGTGTGTGTGTGTGTGTATATTGGTTCATTTTCTTATGTTATTAACTTCAGCTTCACCAACTTTGCTTGACTGGGTTTTGCTTCAGCAGGTACCTTATGTGTAAGGCCCGAAACTGTAATAGGTCCCCCCTGAGCAAACATGAGGACTTATGCATTTTATTCCACTTTTCATCTCATGGTTGTGCATTGTTAATATTTTCTTGGTTTAGAGGTTCTGCACATTTCACTTTCTTTTTGCACTCAGTGTACACAGTCCAAACTCTTGCAGCAAATGCAACTAACTTTCTCTGTCTAAAAATTAACAGAATTTCCCAGCAAGAGTGTCAAGTCTATTTCCCAAAATGAGTTTATGATAGTACCTTACTTCAGGCTACTGCACATGATAAAATTACCATTCCTTTATCACTGAATCACAATTGCCACATTTTGATTGCATATTGATTGCCAAAATATCTGCCCTAAAAGTAGTTATTAAATCTAAAGGAACATTGCTCAATTCCTATGACACCGCAAACATTAATTCTCAAGTATTTTATAAAACTGTCTTTCCAATGACAGATCAACTATACTGGCAATACCTTATTAGTATTGCAAATCCTAATTTAACTATTGCATTACATTATCAAAATCTCATGTACATTATTAAAACTTTCACATACCAACACACAGCTTAACTATTTTCTTTTTTAACACATGTACATCACGATGCCAACTGGATACATTTATCATACCTCCAACTTTCACAGATGGCAACAGATATTCAGGAAAGAAGTCCCCTCTCGTTTTGAAATCAGGTGCTAATATTTTTGCACCTATAGCACTACTTTTCCACATCCTTGTTTGGTGACTTCAGCACAACAGCCATTACAACATTTCTCATTTCCATGCCTACAGCCCCACAGTGTGCTCATAAGTTTAAGTTCACATGCACTATTACAGCCATTCAAATATGCATTTGTGCAAGTTTAAAATAAAAGAAAAAAGTTATACCACGGGATTCATGAAGCTTGCGCCAGGCACAGGTGTAGTGTAGGCGGAATAAAGCCAAATATGGCCGTCGAGCGATTCAGGTACGATCCAATACCATGTGCACTACCGGCGTACACCAGAACTGCACAGCCTTTGGCATAGGTATGCTAATCACCCCATGTGCAGTGTCGCACCATGCAAATGAAGGCATATAGTGATTCATGAAGTGGTGCAGGTGTAGCGTAAGGCCACGGAAATGTAAACCAAAAAACACGGTTTACATTTTCCCAAACAGAACATCTGAGCCATGGAAGCGGACCAGACTCATGTATTACAAAGTTAACATATGCCAATGGCTAAATACACAGCCAATGGCATAAGAAAGGATGCACAACACCTAAAAAACAACTTTAATGTCATGTCCACAGTAATGCAAAGTACAACCGCAGGGCATGTGTGCGCAAACTGGAACATAAAGAAATATATAAAAATGTCATAAAATCGCAATGTAATACAAATCAGGTGTACACCATAATACACAATGGTAGGCATGGAACACCACAACCAAGGTGCAAGGGTTGCTAAGGGTCTGCGACAGTGTTCGGCGCAGTAACTATGAATTAGTAGTCAATGCCATGCAAATGAGGCAGATAATTCTCAATCGCAAATGTCCCGCTGGATGAAGGTTGAACCATACGGTGCAGCGCTATAACACCAAGGAGTGGCTCAGAGGAGATACATGACATCAGCAGAGGGGTGTGCCACTGTAGCAGTAAGCACATTGGAGCAATGCAAATCTGGCCTGTCCGTTGCTAAGCAAAGCTGCAGGACAGGGGTGGGGAGGAAGGTATAAAATCATTTAGTTGAGAGCACACATGGTGCCCAAAAGCGCATGTGTATGGGGATGAAAACATGCCCGAAACCCAGTAAGCGGATGCACGCGGCGCGAACAATAACACAAACAGGAAGGTCAGGGGAAGAAAAGAAGGAAATGCTGAAATAGGGTAATTGGCATACTAATGAGCAATCAACACCAATCAACTCACGGCGGCCAATCGACGACAGCTGTCAAGTCTGCTTGCAAAAACCTGCAAAACAGGATAGAGGAGGCATTGGATTGCAAAGATAGGAGATCTGTCATAGCAGAGCAAAGCAAACTGACAGTAGACCGGCAATAGCACACATTATCGAAGATACGCCAGGTCTAGGAAAGTACAAATTAAAGCAGGCTGCCGTATGCATGCCAGAAAATGGTAGGTGGAACGTGCAGAAATGTAAAGGGAAGGTCAAGAGGTAATCCACGGCAGCCATATGTAATTCAACACCAAAGGCACCACAATAGTAGTTCCGGTAGTAAAACACATAAGATATCCTGTAGCTATGATCGTACATACACACCCTATGACATCATCGGTGTTCACAGCACAATAGTATAAAGTGTGAAAGCACCCTACACACACCTGTGAATTACCAAACACTGCACCATAGGTGTAAACACACGGGGAACTTTTAAAATATACATGTTGGGAGCTGCCATAGCTGCGATTCATCAGCATGTGTTAGAGACTGACGGTGTTGTGGAGGATGATGCCGACAACCAACGCAGGCCCCAGAGGAGGAGAAGAGTGTTCAGACCAAGGGTAACCTACCAGAGGCTACATGATCTGGAGATAGTAGAGCATTACAGGGTGGACAGGGACATCTTACAGCAAATAGCGGAGCTGTGCCGGCCACACCTGAGAACCAGAAATAACAGAGGGGAACCCCTCCCAGTGGACACGAAGGTATGTGTAAGCATGCGAATACTAGCCACAGGTACCTTTCAAAGGTCAACTAGAGATATAATGGGGATCTCACAGGCATCAGCATCCAGGGTACTACACCAGTTCCTGGATGCCATGTTACCACATGCCAATGAGCATATATACTTCCCCCGAACTCAGGAGGAGTTGGCCAGCAATATGCGTCACTTCCACCGTGTGGCACACTACCCGGAGGTACTGGGTGCGATAGACTGCATGCACATACAAATCAAGTCACCACCCGGTGAGCATGGTAGGCGTTACATAAACCGCAAGGGATTCCACTCCATCAACTGCCAGGTCATGTGCAATTCCCAGGGCATAATCATGGATGTGTGTGCTGGCAGCCCTGGAAGCTACCATGACTCCCATATCTGTCATGCCTCACAGCTGTATCAGGTATTTGTCAGGGGGGACATCCCACATGTCCACCTTGTGGGGGATGCTGGCTATGCACTGGAGCCGTGGATGATGACTCCCATCAGAAATGCACACACACCCATGCAAGAACGCCATAATGAGGCACACGCACAAACCAGAATCATCATAGAGTGTGTGTTTGGGATGCTGAAATCACGGTTCTGGTGCTTGGACACATCTGGTGGAGCCTTGCAGTACTCTCCAGGCACATGTGCCCACATCGTCATAGTATGTGCCATGCTACATAATATGATCCTGCGGAAACAGCTGCAGCAGGGACAAAATGGTGAAGGCCCTCATAGCCCACCACATTTGCCAAGGCCATCACAGGCACAGAGGGATTCAGACCATGAACACACTGTGCCAGCCCCAGTAGGCAGACGGAGGTGTGCCCAATATGCCTACGCCTTGGCAAAGAGGGAACGTATAGCACATACACTGACAGTGTAGGCCCCTATGGACTGACACACCTCTCCACCTGCACACACAGTAAAACGGATGGCACACAAGCACGACCACCTGTAAATTGTAATGTATAGGTGGCCCACTGTGTGAATCCTACATAGGCAGCCCACAAACATTGTACACACAACAGCTATTGGAACACGGAATGTCAACAACTGAACAATACATGCGCCTATCAGCATATGTTGGTGCTGTGTGTATAGGTTCCCAGGTACATCGGTGGGTACATGGCCGATTGTCAGAGGCCATACAAAAAACGGGGCAAACAGTGTCCGCTGTCGCCACAACATTGAGTAACCAACTGTCGCGTAGAGGAGCAGAGGCAATCGTGGGAGCACATGTGTTTAAGCACTGTTCTGCAGACACTCAGCATGGAGTCCCTGCTGCGTTAATGAGGGGCTCCACATAATATAATCATGGATGTTGTGTCAAGGCATGGGGTGTACCCATAACAGGTATTCGTCACCCCAGCATGCTCCACCCACGGTCGTTTGAAGGTGTAGCACAGTATCATGTGTGGCTCACTGTGATATACATACCCAATGCCGGAGCACATACAGTAAACATCACATGGACATACCATTAACTGGACTCATCAATATGTAAACTAACTGAGTTACCCATGTGACTGCAGTATGGAGTAACAGCTGTAGTGTACTCCACGTACAAAATGACATAACACGTGTACAAATCCCAGATGGCCATATGTTAAATGCAGTGACCGTCGTGCATGTTCCCGGTCCCACGTCCTGCAAGGGATGTAATGTAATCCCGAAGGCATGAGGAATGCATGTGGGATGCAGGTCATCAGATCATATGTTTAGCACACGTTACCGGGAATATGCATTGCCCACTGCTGGTAAGCGACGTTTAAATGTGACTATATGGATATGCGCAAAACAGGGATAAGCTACTCCGAATATCTCGCAGATCACGGTGAATGATGTCCAGAACAGGTGAAACCAGCATTATTTATCCCTGTACTAATAGCGCCTACTCTGAAGGGTAAAACGACCACTGTCAGGTGTAGAACACGCAATCATGTATAGCATCACCTAACACTATTGCTAGGCAAGATGTACCTATGGTAGGGTTGCCACCTCTTCAAAGTACTAATGTGGGACATACGTCAGATGTCTGCAGGCCGACACATACACCCGGCCAGTACAGAAAGCAGAACTGTACTGTTTTGCCTAGATAAAAGCTCATTCTTGTAATGTTTACTTACTTATTCTGTTTGTTGGTTCAGATACAGAATAACTGTTTTATGCGATTATTACATAAACTATAGGAAATAAGTATGTTCTAAAATCACAGGACATTTGCCATGTTTACAAATATTTTGCAGGACACAACTGCCCAAAGAGGGACTGTCCCTCGCAGAGTGGGACAGCTGGCAACCCTAACCTTTGGCAGGTGTGTAATGTGACAGGTACAGACACAAACATGCGGAGTCCAGGAAACAGTATATACCAACAAGTACACAATGAAAGGTGTAGCTTGCCTGTCACTTTCCCTGTTTTATATATATATATATATATATATATATATATATATATATATATATATATATATATATATATATATATATATATATATATATATATATATGTGTGTGTGTACACATATATACATATATATAATACAGATAGAAAGGGCGATAGAGAGATATATGTTGATATATGTTGATATATACTGATTCAGCGATATCTGCAAATATATATAGATAGGTCAACGACATTCATAATACCTTGGAGGTACAAATACTTAGGGTACCGCCAACTATGGAATGTGTAACATACCGACATGCATAACCACGAGGCTGAAAGACTGAAAGAGAACAGTACAACCATGAGTAATAGTATGATGATATGAATGGATAATTCGGTACCGCTGCTGGTGTTGCGGTCCACGTAGGTACTGTGTTCAACTGTGTGTGTGAGTGCCGTAGTCTGTGTATGTGTGTGTTGAGGGTGCCGTGTGCGTCTCCGTGTGACTGTAATGTGTGTGTGTGTTCGCATCATGTGTCTGCTAGTGCCAACTCGGAAGTAGATGATTACGGTAGGTATGGGTATAGCTAGCCATAGGCATACGGTCACCACTTGTCCCACATTAGGAGGGTCAGCCCCTCCCTGGGCAGGTGTATCCTGACATAAAACATTACAAAGGGCAAATGTCCGAGATCGTAGGACATTAATATGTCCCATACATAATGTAATAGTTGCATTAAATAGTTATGCCTGTATGTAAGAAACGTGAATGTTACATGCAATATGATAAGTAGCCAAAGTCCAACAACAATAGGTATGTATTGAGGATAAAAGTATGTGCTATCCTGTGTACTGACCGTGGCTATGTGTTGGCCTGTAAACACCGCTGTGTGTCCCGGAAGTGTCCAACAATGGCCATATGAAAAGGTGTCAAACCATGGCAAAGAGGTTCTGTTACCAACACAACCGCAATGACTGCAAATATCTGGGACAGAAATACACAGGATAGCTGTCATGTAGACATATCCCTTTACATATCGCTGCAATTCTGGAGGTATGGAAGTATCAACCTCACCTGCATACTATATAGAAACCAATTAACAATGGCCCAATGTACAATCCCGTAACATAAGTCTACTAACTGATAGCTCTTTAATAAGGGATGGAGCCCACACACATATATATGGAATATGTAGAAATGCAAGCCCCACAAACCTGTATATGGTACGTACACCCACCGACATCTTCCACACTAGAAACTATAGCAATACAGACTGTAATAACAGCACAAACATCTAGTCAGTCAATTACAACTGCAGAACCGTTGACATACCTTGTGAGAGACACAATTAAAGGCGCCATGCAAAATTGCAGCCATTGTATAATGGAACAAACGGCGATGTTACAGGTTTTGTTTGCAATAGTCCATTAACAGACGTTGGGATGACAGGTACACCCACATGTTGAACCACATACTCTAGCTGTCACACACAATCCACGGGGGACATGAATCCAAAGTATACTTGTCTCTATGCATAGCAGTTGCAATTACACATAACAAAACGCAATACAGGCCGTCTCCCCAAAGGTAGGGCAAATGGCCAACACCCAAGTGGAGAAGTCAATTATACCTCACTGTTGCTGCGTAATTGGTGAATGTAGTAGCTGCAAAGCTGATATGCAAGTAATTAGTCACTCAGATTCACCAATAGGTGGCAGGAAACCACATGTTACAGGTATCGACGTATATAAGGAAGACTTGCCAGACATTCAAACCATATGCTCATACAAAATACCCATGTAAGCTGTGTGAGAGAGATAGAGACGAAAGTACGTAATGATAACAAGGTATGTAGAATACTCAGTATGTAAGTATATGTATAGCATGTTTTGTATTAATTATTTACTGTATGTATAGCTTGTTTTGCATTAATTAAAAGTGTCAGTAATGCATAACGTGGGAAAAGTTATTTATGTGGTGATGTCTTGCTGAGCATACTTAAGCTTGTAGAAACTGCGCATCCAGCTGTGGGCCACAAGGTGCACATCACAGACACGACAAGGGATGCTACATGAGGGCTTTAAACAGAACAATTACATACAACCCGGCGTCAGTGGTAGGGTATGTCCAACAAGTATGTGCCATAGCCGGGGATAGTATATGTTGATATACTGTCACAGTAGGCATGTGTATGGGCATATAAGGACAATGACATGTCTAAGGTGGCCCCGCTGTGCAAGTATGCTTTGCATTATGGGATACTATGTAAAATATGTGTAATGTATAGTATTGTAGGTAGATATGTCAGATATTCTACACAGCATAACAGGCATATCATGCATACCACAGGTATCGTCTATTGGCATGTACAATAACAGGATACATATGGCTTGTAGGCATGGTACATTGTAATAGCATGATAGCTAATCTAAATGGAAGGGCTACCAAGTAACCATGCACAAAGGACATGTAATAGCTTTACAGGTTCATAGTGGGGTACTATGCAGTCTGGCAAGTCTATGTGTAAGCACAACCACAGTGTTCACACCAGTGGCACCTCTCTAGGGTAGTGTCCTGTGATCAGCAGAGCCATGTGTTAGCTGCACCTCTGCACAGTACAGCCACTGCAGTGTCCCAAACACCAAGGGGGGTATCACATGAACAGTGCTACTGAGTGTCCTTGCGTGATGTACATAGGAGTCATGTTCCAAAGCATGGTGAGTGTCCGGTTTGGGAATGTAACCCTCAAGCACATCCCACTCATTGTTGCGTGTGTGCACATATCCATGAGCATGTTGCTCACAGTGGCATCTGCGTATGTCGCGTATGTGGAGTATATCCATTAATATTGTTGTGGACATGGGCCCTGTCTGTTCAGCAGAGGTCACCCCTGAGTATGTAGTATGCAAGTGTGTACAGACGTGGTGTCCGTAGTTCAGCCACATACCTTAGCTGTCAGAGCTCAATAAACGTCATGGCGTGTTAATGTTGTGGTATGTAAAGCTGTAGCTGTTGTGTAAGGTACACCCTAAATGGGGTGGTGTACCCTTGAATGTGTGTAGAAGTCTTGAGTTCAGAGTTACAATGGGTGCCTATGTAGCAGCTACACACCCCATACAGATAAGTGTGGCCATGTAGAAGGATATCCATGCCACAGTGGCAATACGGTAATCACAGGAGTGGGTGTGACATACGTGTGTACTACAAACATGTACAATGTGACACGTATGTAGGGGACTTCCACCTATGTGATAGTGGGTGAACGGTGTAATGCAAAGGTGATGTCCATGGACCTTGTGTCATGCAGCTTGAGGCCATGATATTCATATCAGGTATCTGTCACAGTGACACCTGTATGGATGGAGTCAGTATCAGCTGGTGGATCAATCATGGTGCTTTGTATGCAGGGGTTTGTAAATCTAGGCAGGGAAAGTCCCTCTGTGCTAGCCTGTACCTCAGGGAAGCATATACTGAACATGAGGGGCCCTATGACTGAGGACTGTGGTATGCCAAATGTAACTGAAATGCAGTAGGTACTATGGTATGCTACCCTCATTGTGTGTCATATCCATGAGCCACGTTGCATAACATCCTGAGACATAGGGTACAATGTGCAGGTGGATGTGTATGTTGTCAATACCAGAATGGAGAACGGTGCTGAGAGGCAATGAGAGGACAATGTAGGATGTGTGGACTCCCGTACCATCATCAACTACCCTGGTAACTGTATGAAAGGAGTCCACCAGTTGTAGGGGCCATGCTCTGGCCCTAGCAAGTCCAACCCAGGTGGCATCAAAGGACCGGAGCCCAACAATGTCTCTGTGAATGACGTCCTTGATGATGTGCCCCATAGCTGTGCAGAACAGTCCAGTCAGGTATGTAGGACTATAGTCCCACTCGTGCATTGTGGTGCCACCTGTGTGGAATGTGATGAATGTTGCTGTGTGCCATTCATGGGCCGCAATGTCTGATACAAGGCTATTACTGAATATGGTGGTCTAGTGGGGAGACATGTCGTTCAGAGGTTTGTGGACATCATGGCCTGGGACTTTGGAAGGTGACATGGGGCCAGTGTCCCAGGACATATAGAGTGCAGGTTAGTACTGTGTAGGTGTGACTGCAGAGGCACCGCAATGTTCCTGCATGGATTGTGGCCCTGTAGTGAGTGAGAGGGTGTAATGTTAGCATTGAATCCATCCACCAGCATGTTGCCAACATCATCTGGGTCTGTAATGTTCCTGAGTGACTGTTGTATGTGACAGCAGATGTGGTTATTGCCAGTGACTACGGACATACCACCATAATGCCTTGTGGTACACCCGGGAATGTGTCGCAGTAATTTTTACATAGCTAGTCATGGAGTATGTGATGAGGGATCCTGTGGCCCTACCAAGGCTGACCAGTGAGCTACCCCACCCATGGGATTGTACACCACTGTGCAACAGCCTCCACCTGTTGTTGTACATTATGTCCATGGAACTTGACCACCAGAGTGGCGTCTGTTATCTGGTGTGTACCATCATGGCTCTGTGTGGCATAGCATGATCCATGCAGTCGTGTACATGCTACTGAAGTGCACTGGGGTGTGTTGTAGCATTTGTATGTGCAATGTCCATCTGCATGGGTATCATGACATTAACAACCGCTGTCATAAGACGTCTGTAGTAGGTGTTGTAGTACTCATGTACTGTGTGTGCTGTGAAGGGTGTGGTGCCGGGATGTGGCTAACAAGGTTGATTAGCATATGTTCGGAATCCACCAATGAGGGGATGACCACAGGTGTGGAACACCAGTCACATGTTGGTAGTGTTCATGTCAAGGTTATTGTTGGTCTTGGAGGTGGTGTGTATGGGTTTATCCAGCCGAGTGGAGGTTATGACTCATGGATGTGTCAGTACATGAGTGGCTATCCCAGTTAAGTGTGGGTTAGTGTCAGTCACACATCAGTAGTAGCTGTCTGAGCCCTACTGTCCAGTACACCAACAAATGAGGTCTGGTAACCGTGGGGTATGTAGTGGAATCTGTAGCTTGTTACAATGTGTATAGTGGTTCCGGACACAGTTAGTTGCATGTGGAGCACCTCTGATGCCTTGTGCTAAGTAACTAGCCAGGATGTGTGTACAACATAGTGGGATGTGGGAACACCTCAGCTGTGGGTGTGCCAGTCCAGGTAAGTGCCTGAAAGGTATGGTCTGTCTATAACCTGTCATTGCAGGTGTGCTCTGCAGAGCCGAGAGGCAGGTCCCAGTCACTGCATAGATATTGGAGTGGTGCATTCTAAGGTGTGACTTGCCTGCGTGCATCACAGAGGAAGATGCAAGCATTGTGTCACATGACCCCATGTCTTGCTTGCCAGTTCCCATTCTGCCGGTGACTGTTATTGGAAACTGTGCAAGACAGGCAGTATAGAAGCAGCAAGAGCCTAACATGTGAGCTGTACTCCCAGGGCTGACAGGTGCAGGTCATCTGTGCCAAAGCATTGTGTTTGACCATGTCAGTCAAAGCAGACAGATACCAGATGCCTGTGGAATGACAGCAGAATCATAGGCAACTGCTGAAGTGACACAGTCAGGCGCTGTACAGTGGTATCTGGTCTGGATGAATGCATAATGCTCCCCAGGGCTTGGCCCACACCTTCAGGGCTACAAGACTGGCAAGCTATTGCATGTCCCTGCACACGTAGTCTGTGAGGTGGCATCTCAGGGCAGTCACACTAACATGGAGAATGACAAGTCACAGCGTACCTGGTGAGGTGTGGCATGGGTGCATAGGTTATGTTGCAGAACCAGTTACCCGACAGCAAGATGTAAGCGACTATCGCCTTGTGTAGCCTGCTGTGTGGAACTGCAGTGTGACCGCCTACAGAGTCACCTATGACTGGTGTGTTGTGTATGTTATAACACACTATTGGCTGTATGTGATGGGCACACATGAGTCTGTGGGCTATAAGTTGGTGATGTTGTGTTCCATATGGGGGCTTCCTCTGGTGCCTACACAGAGTATGGAGAGGTACTGCACACGTTGTCCTTGTATGTGTGCCCTGTGGTGGAGATCATGTGAGACTATGTGATGAGTGGGTTATGTTGCGAATGTTACACATCCTCACATGACTGTCTGGTGCAGTCAGGGTTGGTGACAGCATTACCCCCAGCAGGGCTGCATAAGTGCATCCCCCACAGGCTGTAGTGTCGTATGTCGGGAGGTGAGCATTGAATGTGTACATGAGACAATTGCTCTATTGCCACATGTACAACATATCCATCTTATAGACAGGCAATAGCACTGGTACGTGACAGTTGGACATGCCTGTATATACAACCATGTCTCACAGGATATGTGAGTTACGTGTGTACAACAGTTGTTGTACCATAAGCAAGCTGGAAATCTTAGCACAGCCAGTGTACCTGTGGGAAATGGTGTGGAATGGGTGCTATATTAATCAGTAGCTCATGACATGCTCACAAGTTCTGTACAAGTGCCTAGCATGACCATAAAATACAGATAGGGTGTTGGATAATATCAACCCACAAGTGGTGACGACAGTCATACTATGTGGCACCACACTATAACCCTGCTGAGTATGGTGTGCATGTCCATGAACCATTATCACTGTAGATGTTAGCAGTACAGATGTACAAGACAGTACGGATGCTTGATTACAAATACCTTTGTATGTCACAGGACTGTTCTACCAGTGGCCTGTTGACAGACTCACAACTACAAATGGTGCCAGAGTGACATGTGCATATCACACCAGTGCCAGCTACAGTATAACAGGGTTAATGTGTTGTACTCCACCCTCATTGTAGCCCATACCACACAGACAAATGTTAAGCATCTGTGTATGTAAGGATGTGAATGGCCATGACCTATGAGCAATAGCTGTGTCAGTGTTGTGAACAACATACGGAATGGGCTGTGTGGGTGAGGTGTGTGACATATGTGCACATTCTGATGGATGATATCAGCATTGTCACCACTAGGTGAACATCCCTATACCCATTAACTACCACCTAGGCTGTGGTCATCATTATGGACAATGTGTAAGGGATGGTGCTGTGCAGTACACCTCCCTGACTTGGTGACATCTCCAGGCCCCTTAGGTAGTCATACGAGGTACCCATGTCATGACAGGGTGCCATCCATGAGCACAGAGATCATTGGGCAGGCATATACAGCACTGGGGTGACCAATATTGGATCACATATCACCTTTAAGGGGTAATGGCCATGCATGTATGGGCGATACCAGCCTTCACAATCCTCACCTCCACTATGCAGCATGCTGTCTACCTTGCATAAAGACATCTGCTACACCATGATGATGGGCATGCTACATGTCCATATCCTGATCTGTAAGATATATGTCATGGACATCCACCATCCAAATACTAGGATCGCCACATGCTGGACAGATCCCTGTGCCATACATGTGACATACTCCCGCCAAACCATGCAACCCTGTCCATCAAAGCTGCACATGTCATCCCAGTCATAAATGGTGTGATGGCCGCATGGTAGATGTAGTATCAACTATCTGGATCAGTAATGTGGCACTGATGCACCTCACTGTGACATAATGGCTGTCTGTTACAGCTAGGAAACCTTGCCCATACATACTATGGTTCATAAGCATCCCTGCGAATGATGTCCGACTAACCATTGTCCCATGTCTGCCACATGTGCAACACAGGCGATCCGTGGCAGGATGTTGAACAGCTGCACAGTGCTGTGTAGATGTATATGGCAAAACACATGCATGTACAGGTTTCCATGCGTATGTGTGCATTGTCACTGCTCAAGTCCATTAAGGCTGTGTCTGTGTTGATATGTGACATATACACAGCATCAAGGTCAACAGCATTACCGTGGACACATCCAGGCATGTGCAGATAGGTAAGAACACCAGTGCAAGCAAATAGACATGCCCACATCAAGACAGCATTCACATGGAGTATGAACACTGTAATGAGGTGACACACATATATGGTGATGATATCCAATGCACAACGGGTGTTACATGTGTGTGACACAAACATGTCGGTCGTGTCCGTGTCATGATGATTTGCAAAGATAACTGTGCAGATGTACTAGATGTCATAGAAATGTATGTGCAGCAGTATCTCTGTACATCTCTGAAACTGTGACCTGTTACCATCATTATGTCTTACAGATAATGCCTCGTACACGCCTTCCGGCGTACAGCCACCAGGAGGATGATGTCCTCATCCCGTACTTCCATGAGAACTATGAGGTGTTGTTCAGCCATGTGCCACAGCATGCCCAGCAGTGGGAAGACCTGTGGCAGGATCTTCGCAGGAGGGTGAACAATGTGGGTGGCCATAACCGCACCTACCAGCAGGTGCACAGACACTGCACGGACTTGATACGACATGCAAAACAGCGTGCCACTGCAATTGCCAGGGAACAAGGTGGAACAGGTGGTGGGCCACCAACCCAGCCCCCACTCACACACACCTAGGAGCTACTGGCCAGTCTGGGGACACTCTCAGAACAGTATCCAGAAACTCTAGCTGCCATCGTGGCGGTGGGTGTCTCCCAACCAATGAGCCTGGAGTTGCCTGGTAAGTCAGTTCTGCACATATGTCTATTATATCCCATTCAGTTGCATGTGTCACTGTACATTATGCAAAGTAACAACATATGCAAGGTATGTGGACACACAAGCTGCATACTACAGTATGCTACCCTGTGTATGCACACATGTGCATACTATATGCTATTATACAGGTGAATGTGTTAACATGCACAGTGCACCCTGTGGCTGTCATACAGTCATGGGTAATGTTCATACTGCTGTGTCACCCCTATACAGGTACCTCTGGCGTGCCGCACAGACATGAGTCCGTTGCAGGTAAGACTGTCATCAGTATCAGGCATGTTAAAGCATAGATCTATTTGCCACGTGGCCAGTTAACACTTGCACACTTGATGTTCATTCCAGTCACGATATACAGGTCACAGCACCCATCATTCACACAGGCCACCCATGTGCAATATATACAAACAAAATGATACACCAACTTAAAACCACAGTATTTGTCATTGCTACATGTGTGGTCAGCTGGTCATACAACGGTGGAGGTGTTCTACAATGGAGGCATATGTAGTATGCATTGGAACAACATGAGTGGTACGCAAACAGTACCACACAGTGAGCTGTGATATGGGCAGCCAACAGGTGTTACCATTGTGTTGTATGCCCCTGCATTGGGTGCACACATTGTGATGTGCCATCTGACATGTCCCAGACATGTAGTGTTCTGGCTGCAATATTGTCACACTATCCCATGACCCATACCCCACATACCAAACATACAACCCATTGTCTGCATAGCCCTGTGGATGGTGACATATCTGACATCTATGGGTGTATGTCATATGGGACAACACAGACATGTGAGATAAGATGGCCATCACACACATTTGGCCAACACATGTGCATACATGGCCATGGGTGATGGCCAGAGACACGTAGCCACACAGTAGATGTGATGTGTATACACTCTGTTGCACATTGTCCACACATGGTCCACTTATAGCCTTAGTTGACTGATTATACAGTTGATGTGGTACAGTGGACATCCTAACAGCCTGTGCACAGCTAGTGAAGGTGTCACTGAAGTCTACCATAGAAGATCAGTTGCACATCACGACTGTGTCATAGCATGACAGTAGTCACCTGTACAGCTTCCACAGACATTGACACCACATCAGGCCACAGATACTGTACATTTCCCTTGCTGCTGTAGGACATCACCGTTAGCTGTGCACCTCGTGTGTGTGGTACATCAATGTCATGTGGGAAATGGTGAATTGACATGTCCGCTATGTGTGGACATGGTTGCCAGGCAGCTAAGACCCTGTAGCTGTTGTACAGGGGTGTCAGCTGTAGGCCTCCAGTGACCTGTCACTTGACACAGCATGGTTTGGTGTGTATACACCTTAGCATCGTGGGTCACAATCCACAGTTATGTCATGGGTATGCATGCAGTTATGGCTATGCAATGTGTACATATTATGCATTGTACAGCAATATAGATGCCTCAAAATGCCATGCAATGGCACAGTGTCTGTACTTCACACTGTATAGCAATGTAGATGGCTCACACTACCCTTCCATGCTCATGCACATTTGCTAAACATGCATTCTATCTGTAGGGCATACAGACAACACCACAATGTGATGCCCATTACGATGCTGTACATGTGTCAGGACACCATTGTGTCAGACATGTATGCATGTTAATGCACACGTCAGCAGAGTACATATCAAGGTCACATCAGCCATGTGTACTGTGATCCTGTTCTGGTCCATATGGTGTATCACGGGGATGCATGCATGCTACCATGCTTGTGTGAACTGCATGGCTACTGATATGACACCTGCTTGCTGTAGTGTGCACCCCAGGGAGGTATGCTTACTAACACTATTAATGTCCGAGCTGCATGCCCTCTGCTGTACCACAGGCATGCTGCATGCCATCTGTCAAATCACATGCATGGTGTGTCTGTGTGTGTTTGTGTGTGTGTGTGTGTGTGTGTGTGTGTGTGTGTGTGGGTGTGGGGGGGTGTCTGTGTGTCTGTGTGTCTGTGTCTATTGTAATTTAGAGTCTTTCTTTACATTCACAGGTGATGTAGGTGCGTTACCCTCCTGCGGTCCATCTGATGTTAGTGTCCCCACAGATACTAGCAGTGATGAACATATGCATGAGGTACAGGCAGGGTTGTCAGGGGCTGAATCTGTGCCAATGGTTGCCATCCCAGCTATGTCCCCCTCTTCCCCGCACACAGTTCTGCTGCCAACACATACCGCATCACCAGTGGCCATAGAGGAAGGACAGTCAGCGTCTGTTAGCGTGGAACAGGAATGTGTGGTGGCTACAGAAGGTGTGTTTACACACCATGGTGTCAGTGTAATGACTGCAGATGTGCCACACAGGCATGTGGCCAGTGCTGCTTGTAGGAGGACCTCTGGCAGACATACACCTGCAGGACAGAGGCAGCAGCTGGTATCACCAGACGCATGTTCCAGACTATAATGGCGACACAGGCACGTGCTGAATGGCACACCAGGGAAGGGCAGAGGCTGCAGAGGGCTGCTATAAATAACAACATCCAGGCATTGGCAAATGCTCAACAGCAGATTGCTGATGTTCTTGACAGGCGATTGGGTGACATGGTTGGAATCCTTGACCATGGCATGGCAATCTGCGAGCGTGAGCTGTCTGTGCTGGAACATCTGGTAGGAGTGAGGCGTAGGCCACATGGACGTAGGCCAGCCACACCACCTAGTGCAGGTCAACGTGAGCGTGCCACCTCACGTGCCCACCTCCATAGTGCCGGTAGCAGTAGCAGTGCAGCTGGTGCTGCGCTGTCCACACAAGGACACAGCAGACCACGTGGACATGGCCCTGGACATTCCCAGTGGGGATATGGTTCCAGTGGACATGTGTCGTCGGACAGTAGCCAATCTGTACCTCCACCTCGTAGTGCCCGTGCAACCCCTGGCAGGCACAGGTCACGTGGCTGTGGCCGGACACAGTGAGCTGTACAACCTGGTCTGTACAATCTGGAACTGTCAATAATACCACATGTAGGCCTCACAAAAGGCAGAACTGTGTGCACACATACACACACACAGCAAAGACATCTGTAGGGCACAACAACAACCACATGCATACTGAACAGACATGTCCAATCATATCACTGGCCTTTACCCACACACATGACGTCATCCATTGGTGCAGCCTATGCCCCTGGCAAACATTATCACCCTGTGCATATGATGAAGCCTGTGCCACATCCCTGTCATCCACACCATCAGTGCAGGGACATGCTCAAATGGTCTGATTCACAGGGTGAACAGAATAGTGAGAAGTGTAATTTACATTAGTTGTGTAAGAATAGTGAGAGAAGTGTATATTACAATAGTTGTGTGAGAATAGTGAGAGACGTGTATATTACATTAGTTGTGTACTGTTGACACGCACCAGACATACCATGTAGTACAGGTTTAGCATGCATTGTTATATGTGCACAGTATGTGTCATGGTAACAACAGTAACAGTATGTTGTTAATGATGCCCTGGTTCCCTCCTTATGGTCTACTTGCATGTGCCTACAGGTAGCACTGTTTGCAGTCTCCCATGTGTAACTTTGGAGTACTCACAGGCACATATGGCAATATCAACATGCTAAACGTAGCCTCAGCCTGACTGTCTGAAAGTCTAACATACCACAGATGTCCACACATGTACTGATCCAGAAGCATGTGGGCAGTTTAATAGGCTACAGTGGCTAGAGACGTGACATCCATACCAGGTCACATCACAGGTATGTTGACATGGTGCAGGGGCTGTACACAGCAGTCTGGCCAATGATAATGTTAGAGGCCACTTGATAGCATGAGGCCTCACTGTGTAGCAGTAATACCCTGTCACATTACAGGAACATGCTCACACTAATGGGGTCAACAACACTATAACGCACACCCCATAGTGTTGAGGTGAGGACCCTTGCCTATGTGGTCATCACCCTCACAGTACTGTGCACCCACACAATGCGACACAGAGAAAGAACATGTACAGGTAACCAGTGCGGCTGAGACCGATGTCATCAACAGGGTAGTGGACTGCATCACCATGAGGGGTTAGGGATCCTGTGTGTTCTGTATGGTAGCATACACCCTCACTCCATGCACCAGACAGCCATACATACCTACATACACACACACACACACACACACACACACACACACACACACACACACACACACACACACACACACACACACGCACACGCACACTGTGGAGACCACAAATGTCATACACATTTGGATAGCTGATGTGTGTGATACACACACCACACCTGCCTACGTCATGCTTTCCACCCTGCAGTATGTACAGATCTCTACAACAGTGTACAGGGGTGTGTGACAATTGGGTTGTATTCCACACCATATGTGGCATATATGCTCACACAAGCAAACACACATGGCAGTACTGTGAATGATACACCTGCTATATGATGATACATCTGACAGACATGCAGCAGTATTGGCCGCATTATGTATACCAATGCTACCTTCGGCAATTGTGCTGCTATATGCACATGAGAGGATGTAAGTGTTACAGGTGTCAAGTGACGTACTGTCAGTAACACCTGACCAGTGTGCAGGTGTTATGTCTCCACCGTCAAGTAACGGTAACATAGCGTACTGTTTGCACATGTCATGGTTGGATGGTGTGTGACACACCTGTGAGCCGTCCCTGGCAAACATCCATCTACACAGGTGCATCACCACTTTATGTACACACATCCATCCATACCTGCTGTACATCCTACCGTACTGTCAGTATGTCACCATATACAAGTGTCAATTATGGGGCTGCATTGCAGCTGCATGTTGTAGTTAGGCACTGATGAGTTACTTACATCTGCTACTGTACATGCATGGTAGCTGCATGCACACTACAGATTGTACATGTGTGTTGGACCTACATGCCTGTCATGTAGCCATGTTTGTATGTATTGCAATTGGTGGACATGTGTGTTGACATACATAACACATGGACTGTTGTATGATATGATGGGTGTCATGGGTAACTAGTACAGAGGGAATGTGTCCTCGGTCAACATTGCTACCTCATGTACTGTTAGCATTCAACAGCCATTGACCCACCTTCCATTTGTGTGCGTATGATTGCTGTAGCCACTTGTCTGCACAGAGGACAGCAAAAGCTATGCTATGTACCTATGTGGTGTGTGTTTGGTCCATGCACATATCCACTGCAATTACATGTATGACATAGCCAAACATGTGTGTTTGTTGGTGTACAGTGACAGTCATCTGTCACAGCTGTGTAAGACCCAGGGCCCCTGGTATGTGTAGAGTCAACCTGGTTATGTACAGTGGTATCATTGCAATGCATAACACATGATGGAACCCTGTCGGTACATGTGTAGTCTGCACAGTTGCTTTAGACCTATGTACAGTCCACTGGTCATGAGTCACACGGTGTTGTGTTAATATATGGCTGTGTATTGCTGGTCCAGTGACATGGTGATGTGTGACGACTACATTGTAGATTGTGGTGTGTACCTCTGTGATCTACACCTGAGACAACTGTGATAGCTCCTGAGTGTGTACTGGTCAATACATGTGAGTGGCCTTCATGTACGTGGGGACAGTAATAACATACTGTGCCCTTCTGTGTTTAGAATCCATGTGCATGCAAGACGGCCCTTTGCAACTGCTAAGTGTGTGAGCATGCCCAGTATGCCGTTGTGTAGCTGGACACACAGTACATTCCAAACTGCACCCTTCCATGATTAGAATCCGTGTGCATGTATGACGGCCCTTTGCAACTGCTAAGTGTGTGAGAATGCCCAGTACGCCGTTGTGTAGCTGGACACACAGTACATTCCAAACTGCGCCCTTCCATGATTAGAATCCATGTGCATGCAAGACGGCCCTTTGCAACTGCTAAGTGTGTGAGCATGCCCAGTATGCCGCTGTGTAGCTGGACACACAGTACATTCCAAACTGTGCCCTTCCGTGATTAGAATCCGTGTGCATGCAAGACGGCCCTTTGCAACTGCTAAGTGTGTGGGCATGCCCAGTACACCATTGTGTAGCTGGACACACAGTACATTCCAAACTGCGCCCTTCCATGATTAGAATCCGTGTGCATGCAAGATGGGCCTTTGCAACTGCTAAGTGTGTGAGCATGCCCTGTACGCCATTGTGTAGATGGACACAAAGTACATTCCAAACAGACGTGTGATACTAAGCGTGTGGCCATGGCCATTGACATCCTGTATAGTGATGGTGGTCATCCAGGCAACAGATGTCCATTTCTAATGTCACGATGGATGCCTACATTGAACACACTGGTTGCTGTCTTGAAGGGTGTACTGTCTGTGGCGCATCCCGTATCTATGTAGTGTTGCTGTAGTGCTCTGTAGATATTTGGTTGCCCCGATCACACCACTGCCGTGTGTTTGTCTATGTCTACCTTGTGACAGTAATATGCTTTCAGACTGCTCACTCTCTATACATTCCCTATCGGCGTCCTTGCCTTTGCGGATGATGTCACCCACCTAGAAGTATGCCTCTGGGAGTGCTGTGCTCAGTAATCTCGGTAGCGCGTTCTGCAAATGCGTAATGCTGTAGTGTGATAAGGTAGTTAGGTGTATGTTCAACTCCCAGCCCTGTCAAGTGTGTGTTTGTGTGTGTGTGTGTGTGTGTGTGTGTGTGTGTGTGTGTGTGTGTGTGTGTGTGTGTGTGTTTCCAGCTGCCTGGGGACACAGTAATGCTTTTAGATGCCTCACACCACATACATTCCCTATCGGCGTCTTTGCCTTTGCGGATGATGTCACCCACCTAGAAGTATGCCTCTGGGAGTGCTGTGTTCAGTAATCTCGGTAGCGCATTCTGTAAATGCGTCATGCTGTAGTGTGTTAGGGTAGTTAGGTGTATGTTCGACTCCCAGCCCTGCCAAGTGTGTGTGTGTGTGTGTGTGCGTGTGTGTGTGTGTTTGCGTGCATGCTCCCGTCCACCTAAGGATGCAGTCTTGCTTTTAGACGCCGCACACCACAGCAGTTTGCTACCGACATCTTTGCCTTTGCGGATGATGACACGCACCTAGATGACTGCCTCTGGGACTGCTGTGCTTACGGTAGCACTTTCTGTAAATGCGTCATGCTCTAGTGTGTTAGGGTAGTTAGGTGTATGTTTGACTCCCAGCAACTGCCAAGTGTGTGTGTGTGTGTGTGTGTGTGTGTGTGTGTGTGTGTGTGTGTGTGTGTGTGTGTGTGTGTGTGTTTGCGTGCATGCTCCCGTCCACCTAGGGACGCAGTCTTGCTTTTAGACGCTGCACACCACAGCAGTTTGCTACCGACATCTTTGCCTTTGAGGATGATGACATGCACCTAGATGACTACCTCTAGGACTGCTGTGCTTAGTAATCTCGGTAGCGCATTCTGTAAATTCGTCATGCTGTAGTGTGTTAGGGTAGTTAGGTGTATGTTCGACTCCCAGCCCTGCCAAGTGTGTGTGTGTGTGTGTGTGTGTGTGTGTGTGTGTGTGTGTGTGTGTGTGTGTTTGTGCGCATGCTCCTGTCCACCTGGGGACGCAGTCTTGCTTTTAGATGCCGCACACCACAGCAGTTTGCTACCAATGTCTTTGTCATTGCGGAAGATGACACGCACCTAGATGACTGCCTCTGGGACTGCTGTGCTTAGTAATCTCAGTAACGCATTCTGTAAATGCATCATGCTGTAGTGTGTTAGGGTAGTTAGGTGTATGTTCGACTCCCAGCCCTGCCAAGTGTGTGTGTGTGTGTTTGCGTGCATGCTCCCGTCTGCCTAGGGACACAGTCTTGCTTTTAGACGCCACACACCACAGCAGTTTGCTACCGACATCTTTGCCTTTGCGGATGATGACACGCACCTAGATGACTGCATCTGGGACTGCTGTGCTTAGTAATCTCGGTAGCACATTCTGTAAATGCGTCATGCTGTAGTGTGTTAGGGTAGTTAGGTGTATGCTCGACTCCCAGCCCTGTCAAGTGTGTGTGTGTGTGTTTGTGTGTGTGTGTTTGCAGCTGCCTGGGGACACAGTAATGCTTTTAGATGCCTCACACCACATACATTCCCTATCGGCGTCTTTGCCTTTGCGGATGATGTCACCCACCTAGAAGTATGCCTCTGGGAGTGCTGTGTTCAGTAATCTTGGTAGCGCGTTCTGTAAATGCGTCATGCTGTAGTGTGTTAGGGTAGTTAGGTGTATGTTCGACTCCCAGCCCTGCCAAGTGTGTGTATGTGTGTGTGTGTGTGTGTGTGTGTGTGTGTGTGTGTGTGTGTGTGTGTGTGTTTGCGCGCATGCTCCCATCCACATAGGGACGCAGTCTTGCTTTTAGATGCCGCACACCACAGCAGTTTGCTACCGATGTCTTTGCCTTTGCGGATGATGACACGCACCTAGATGACTGCCTCTGGGACTGCTGTGCTTAGTAATCTCGGTAGGGCGTTCTGTAAATGCGTCATGCTGTAGTGTGTTAGGGTAGTTAGGTGTATGCTCGACTCTCAGCCCTGCCAAGTGTGTTTGTGTGTTTGTGTGTGTGTGTTTGCAGCTGCCTGGGGACACAGTAATGTTTTTAGATGCCTCACACCACATACATTCCCCATCGGCGTCTTTGCCTTTGCGGATGATGTCACCCACCTAAAAGTATGCCTCTGGGAGTGCTGTGTTCAGTAATCTTGGTAGCGCATTCTGTAAATGCGTCATGCTGTTGTGTGTTAGGGTAGTTAGGTGTATGTTCGACTCCCAGCCCTGCCAAGAGTGTGTGAGTGTGTGTGTGTGTGTGTGTGTGTGTGTGTTTCCAGCTGCATGACAACAGTACATTGCTTTTACAGTATTCACTCTCCATAACATCCGTGCAGCGTCTTTGCCTTTGATGCTGCTGTCTGCAGGCTTGACGTGTGCCTGTGTGAATCCTGTGATCCACTGATCATGGTAGCGCGTTTTGTAACTGCATGATGCTGTCGTGTGGTACAGTGCTTATGTTTATGTTCTGCTCCCACCCCTGCCATGTGTGTGTGTGTGTGTGTGTGTGTGTGTGTGTGTGTGTGTGTGTGTGTGTGTGTGTGTGTGTGTGTGTATGTATCTATCTACATGTATATATATATATATATATATATATATATATATATATATATATATATATATGTATATATATATATATATATATATATATATATATATATATATATATATATATATATATATATATATATATGTAGATATATATATATATATATATATATATATATATATATATATATATATAGATATATATAGTTATATATATATATATATATATATATATATATATATATATATATATAGTGTATATTGTATATAGATATGTATGTTAGGATTATCACTCTTGACTCTGCTGCATTGTCTGTACGTGAGCACCATGGATGTCTGTACATCTGCTATGGCTCTGTGATAGTGCACATACTGTGTGCTGTAGTGATTGTGGGTTATACATGTGTAGAGACCGGTTATTGTGTTGCTGGGTATTACACGGGCATTGGAAACAATGTTAGTGCAGCACCTTTGACTGGCCGTATGCAGATCTCGGCAACAGTCAGCAGTGGTTATTACATTGGAGTGTGAGTATGGCTCATATCCATCTGTAGTAACTGTCAATTCTATGCACCTCAGGTTAACATTACAGATGCATGTTTATCCACAGGTTCTGGTACAGATCCCAGGACTGTATGTGTAGACATTGACAGGTGCAGGACTGAGTTGTGTTGGATGCATGGAGGGGTGTCCATGGCCAGTAATGGGGATCTCTACAGCCTAGTAGGTATGGTCTGTGACTGTCCCACAACCTCCTGTATATGGCTGACACATGCTATACCTGTGTATATGCAGACACACACACTTACCACAAACAGTTATGGCTATCACATACACACACCCATTGCACCACCATTGGGCCATGCAATAACCATTGTCCCTCACACACACACATCTATGTGTACATTGGATGGCTCTATGACAGCTCTGGACTGTTAACACCACACCCTGTGCATACGATGTCACCTGTGCCACCACCTGTGATGTGTAACATTGATGCAGGATCTGACTAACCTGGTGCTGCTGCACACGGTGGCTTTATTCCATTGTATTGATGTTAGCATGCTGTTAACACACAGTGTGTTACTTCCAGGTGTACTTCAGCAGGCATGATGCATTGCAGCTATGACCATCACTGTAGCATAGTTTACAGCACTGTTACTTCTGATGATGTAGTCTCCATCCATGTGCCATTTCACTGATGTGTGTAGTATTGGCAGCATGTGTGTCTGTGTGCAGTACGTGTGTGATGTGTGTAGTACACATGTATACATGCTTACAAACGAATACACAACATTACATGGGCTTCACCATTCGTAAACTAGCTTACTCATTCTTCCACACGTGCACACAGGCTAACACGTGTGCACACATACTTACTCGGGCTTACTGGCGCGCATGGGCACAGACACACTGTGGGCAGGTTTGCAGGTCACATCGGTGGTATCCATGTCATACGCCGTCAGTCTCCTGACGTTCCCTAGGATAGCTCATGATACGTCTCTTCCATTGAGTACTGACAGCACACATGTGACACTGCTCCGGTGAGGTTACAGTGTTTTGTACATACACACTCATGTTGTCACCTATCTTCTACTCTAATAGTCCCCTTAACCTACACTACATGGTAGAGGCTTGGCCCATATGGCATGACATGTTGTGATTCACTATCCTCAGCCTCACTTGCCTCACACTGCCTACAAATGCTTTGTTACATCTCTGACAGAGCGCTTCCAGACATAAGTACCAGTACGCAGTAGCCATGTTGTCTCCAGCTTGCCATTCATCTTCATGATGTACTAACATTTAACTAAATCTACATTTTGCATGTATATTATCCATATGTCTTGTTTTGAAGCGCAGCGCGTTCTCGTGGCACTGCACTACGCTTCCACACCAGGGATTGGGAGAGGACAACTACTGGTTCATTGATATCCAATGGACAAAGCTGCCACTGGCCTTAGACTTGGACATTGGCATGCTTCTTCGACTGTATTCATACTGTATTTGCAGCTGTCATTCCTCCATTTAGCAACGTGCAAAACGTTAGTCGCATAACATCTGGGTACATTTCTGCACATAACTCTGCTCTTGCACAGACAGCTTACTGTTTCATGTATCACGTAATTACCATCATTTGCATAGCTTACACATACAAATGGGGTATGTTGCAAATCCCAACGTTGTCCATGCAATGTTCGTATACGGGCGGTCTTGCGTGCCCCTGCAGGTGTTTGCTGAATAGCCTGGCAGTCATCTTTCCTTGCTGTACTCTCACTCAACTCATACACGCCGGAGGCTTCATGTATCATGGCCTAGGCTTTGCTGTGTGCTATGTCTATTTGTGATGTATGCATGGCTGTGGGTATGTCCCACTGTCATCACTGGTAAAGGTGACACCCCTATAGGTACTTCCT
The DNA here is from genome assembly GCF_019279795.1 of Protopterus annectens. Classification (NCBI taxonomy): domain Eukaryota; kingdom Metazoa; phylum Chordata; order Ceratodontiformes; family Protopteridae; genus Protopterus; species Protopterus annectens. Next base: position 509,199,164 of record NC_056736.1, read on the forward strand.
GTAGACTGCTGTGTCATTTGACACATGTCAGCACATACCTGCGGATGAACATCCTACTGCAGCGCTTTTCATATCTTCTGAGTTATCTTGCAGTCGATAATGCTGTTTCCTCAGACATGTATCTGTTTCAGATTATACCTATCAACCTCCTAGTGCAAAACATCTGTACAAAGCCTAACGTGATGGGGGGACAGATAGGGACAGATTCTACATATTGCTCTTACAAACGTAGATAGTTGACAGTATTATAGGTTTTGCATTAGTATAACCTTTCTGAGGGATTTGGGGTCTTAAACACATATGTTTATCATTATTTAATGACGCCAGTTCTCAGGTATTTGGCAGACAGGTACAGATTGTGAGAAGAACACACCACACATATGAGGCATACATCTGCACATTCGTACAGTTGCGAGGTTTGTTTCTGATACTGGACATCAATTTCCTTACGCCAATACACACAATACATGGCACCATCACAGGCCAGTTACCATTACATTCCTATTTCAGGACACACCCACCCACTGGGTTATATTCCTCACACAGGCCAACAGGTGCTTATCCACTCTAATTATTCCATCATGTACCTTATGTGTACGCCGGTATTTGTGCTTTCCGTCAGTGGCAGAGCTCACGTACGAGTATGCGGGACTGGACACTGTATCGGTGACACTGCATGACACCCTGAGGGACACATGTCTTTTGAGTCTATTATCCTTGCACATTGACTTTCACAGGCCATACATTGTAATTCACATTTGTGGACAAACATGCTTATGACTTGTACATGTTTTGTCATTTGTCCTGACGTCTTTCTTCTCACCTGTCCACCTAGTATCACTAGTTCTGTACATTTCATTAGGACGGGTTACCTTCATACCTCTCACCTGTACACATTATGGGTATACGCCCTGGGGTTTGACCTATGATTCTGTTACATTTGTCATGATAATGTGCCTTTCTGGTAGATTGCTGGCAAGCTATGATGGACTGTGCGGTTAGGTAATCATGACTGACATTTCTATTTCATGATTACTAATTCTCATAACATTCGTATTCCTGACTACGCAATTATTCTATCAATGGTCTGACTTTGTCTGAGGTATATTTAATATAGTCCATATTTGTCTGTCGTGTACTATGCCTTAGTCCAGCTGTCTTATTCTGACATTCTGGCAGGTATGGTTACCATCTTGGTCGTACACGTGTCCATCCATGATAATTGCCTACATGACACTGATATAGGTCCCTACATCTTCCCCCAATGGTTTACACAATATCCGGTAGATGGGTTGCACCTTTTTGGAGAATGTAGGCGTGTGCTATACCCACATAGGTATATTGATCACTCCCATGGGGCATACCTAAATAGATCTGTACCAACCAACACCTTGGCCCAATTCTGCATACCCATGATTCCCATACCTGACACACCTCCACATTACCCATTAAACATGTTTAATGTGAGCGATAATAAAGTGTGAGGACACTTCTGAGCACTCCCCTCTCTGCGGATATCAGCTCGTACGTCATACATTCAATTGACCCATGTGTTATTACCCTTGCACCTGTTACTGTTGCATGTACACCTATATCGTAGTTGCAGGTGTGACTTCTTTTGCATCAATGACGGTTGGCACTTCATACAGGATCAATTTTTGGGGTCCTGCAAAGGACACCTATATTCATGTTTAACGTGTAGAACTTGCAGGCCCTGTCACACTGGTACTTTCCGGGCAATGGTTTGGAAACCATTGGTGTATTCTCCTTTCATGCATGTCTGTCTGTCTATCCATATTAGCTATACCATGACCTATTTATATACATGTGTTATATGTACAGGGACATATGTTTGTTGTGTATATATCTATTCATGTATCGTGTATGTATAGATTTATATATGTACATATATACATATGTCTGTACATTCCTCATCTCGTAATTTGCTTTGGATTATGTCTGTGGATATATGTGTATATATATATCTCCATATCATACCTTTCAACTGTACAGATTTCCGCTGCATGTACAGCTGTTTGCCTCTTATCTTTGGTCCGTTTTTCATTACCTTGTGTCTATCTGGCAAGTTAGTGGCATATCATTAAAGACTGACATTGGTAAATAATGACAAACATTTCAAGTTACGACTTCATACCCTTCAGGGAATCCATACTAGTGACACACCTGTTATTCTATCCACTTTCTATGTTTGTTAGGGCAATATCTGGGGATTGTCCCTATTTGTACCAGTTGTTGTCATGACTTTGTCCGGTTTCGTACTTTACAGGTTTAACAGGTATGAGCCATGTACATTGAATGTGGGGAAAACACCATTCATTTTCTATTCTGTGAGCGGATTACACACACACAGGCGCACTTGCATATCGTTATTGTGGGTTACATGTGTTTCATAGATAATTGTGCTTCTGTGAACTTTCATAATTCTGACTGTAACAGTTACATATCTGTATTCCAGTTTACGGACTACTGCGAAACACACGTTCACCTTTACATATTTAAATGTGTGTACTGCACAAACGCTTTCATTACACTTTCAGGTTATATGTGCAGTGGTCGTAGGTCAACCGGGACTTTATTCACGTTGGCCGGATACCGGAACCACTATTCTGTTGGTGTTCTCCCTCATTGATATGCATACCCATAGTACTTAGTTGCATCAACATATGCCTCACCGCTTCACCTATGACACAGGCATCCATTCTCCTGCTGGGAGAAAGGCGGTACTACATATTACACATTCCCTATTGCCTACTGCTGTGGACTCCGGCTGCATTGTTAATCAATCCGAGGATATGCAGAACACCAAGGCATATAGTCCAGCCACATACAGGTCTTTGATTGTCAGGGTGTTTATGTAATGATCTGGGTTTAGACTTGTCCACCTGGTGAACAGAACTTCCCTGGCCGAGGTCAAATGTGAGACGAAGCATATGGACAGGGATTATCTCCCTATTTTGAAGTTTTACCTGTGTTTATAGACACAGGTGTTTGGGCACCTGTCAGCAGCTTATTCTGTTGGCATTACATATTATGGGTGGGGTTGTTATAGTCCACACTCCACGATGAGGGGTGTTCCCATTCACATTTGACTATTACCTGTATACAGTCATATGGGGATTATTATTTTTGGACATGAAGTGACTACAGGTATGCAGTTGTACATTACACAAGTGTGAAGGGCTGTTCCTGTAAATATGTACAGAACATACCTCTCAACCTCTTAGAGAATCGAACCTGTGCAAAACCTACATGATGGGGGGACAATTAGGGACACATTTTAACGATTGCTCTTACAAACTTAGAACGTTGATAGAATGCTAGGTTTTGCATTAGCATGACTGTTGTGCATGTTGTGGAGTCTTATACTCAGGATATTTCTCATTATTTAGTGACGTCAATCCCCAGCTATTTACCACACTGGTGCAGATTGTCGGAGGCACACACCAACACTATGGGGTGAACCTGTGGTCATTCTTAGGGTTGCCACCTTTTCGACTGCCCAAAGTGGGACATGTTCTGTAGAGATGTCAGATTTTCCAGGACAAAACATACCTACAGCCATGCATAGTACTGAACTTTAACCTTTTTTGTACATATAATAGCTTATTCTAGTAACATTTGAATTGCTTATGCTACTTCACATAACATATTGAGGATTCATATATAAAATAACCGTTTTATGCGACTATTAAAGTAAATTAGGAAATAAACTCTCGGGACATTTGCTATGTGTTGATTTTTTTCACAGGACACAACTGCCTACAGAGGGATTGTTACTCGCAAAGTGGGACAGGTGGTGACCCTAGTCATTCTGCGAATATCCGAACAGTTGAGTGGTATGGCACAGACCTCTGTAATATGCTGTTGTGTTCTGGCACAGCAGTAGCTCAGCATTAAAGACTGCAGTCGGAATGTGCTGACAGACAGTTGGGTTTCTGACTTCATACTCCAGACATTAATGCCAATGTGCAAACTGTTATTCTATCAAATTCTATGTTTCTAAGAGATATGTTTACAGATTGTCCTTGATTTTGGACCTTTGTCTCACTTATATTCACATCTCTGTCCAGATATCTTGCTCACACAGGTTGACAGGTATGGTCAGTCACGACTGCACACAGTCAGTGTCCCTCACACTTGATCAGGGTTGACCTGTTTACGTAATGTCTTCCTCGCCCTCATGCCATTTTCCACTTTGCAAATATGTGCATTATATTCTCTCTCCTATTCGTGTCTGGACATGTGCGTCACGGGAAGGTATTTTATCCTGGGTGGTAGGTTATGCATGCCCACTTAGGGCTGGACAGTGTCATGGACCTCCACTGCACATTCTGACTTGTGTCCAGATATCTACTGGATTGGACATCATGTCGTCATACCCATTCTACTATTTACACAAGTTGGTCATCCCGTGAGGGATATCCCAAAAATTGGTCAAGATGAAAACAAGCTAGATAACAAAGATTTTTGTGGCTGCACGAAAACATGCAGTGGGTTTTACCTGCAGGGGATACATGGTTTGCAATCCTGACACTGCCTAGGGTGACAATACCTACTACATATGCATAGGGGTCACTGTGTGTAGCTGTTTCTGCAACAAACCAGTGGACCAAGTACGGCTGGATTTGGTGGACGTTCTGGTATGGTGGCAGGTTGTGTGTTGTGGAGGGTATGCTGGGTAGGCTATTATGCATCCAGGTGTGTTGCATTTGTCATGGCCAGTTCCATCAGGACCCATCTGTGGGTATGTGACAGTGCCGTATCTATACATTTGTCTCGCATATTTCCATATTCATATGTTTGTGAGATTGTGTTCTACACTATGGCCTGTCTGCTTGTCTTGCAGCTGTTTCTACATGAGGTTGTGTTTCTTTCCACTTCACCCGCTAACCCCTCATGCACCTCCGGTTCACCTTTTCTGCATACGACACAAGTATCGCCTTTGAGGAATTTATCATTAAACACACACCCCTCACACGCGAATTACTCACACCCCATAGAGCACTACTTTGGTTGTTGGCCCATGACACGGCCAGAGTTACACATTGACTACCCTACATGTGTCGGGTACCTTTATGGTTGTGTGGACTACCCTGCCATGTTTGCTTTCCATATGCTATACCTCACACACATAGGTACACACCCTTACTTCACTTTCATTACTTGGTTGGTGTATCCGGGTACTACCCGTTCGACTGTGTCACATACACATTTGGATTATACAGCTGACTTCCGGATTTTGCCAGCCTGTTCTACTCATTGGTAGGATGGCACCTTTTCCTATGTCTAAGCTATTCCTTACACATGTCCGACCGTTGTGGACATTGCTCCCCACAGTCAACGGTTGTGTTTCCACCTTTTCATTTGGCCACAGTGTGACATAGGGTTACCACCTGTCCCACTTTGCGAGGGACAGTCCCTCTTTGGGCAGTTGTGTCCTGACATGTAATTGTCAACATGGCAAATGTCCTGAGATTTTAGGACAAACATATTTCTTATATTTTATGTGATAGTTGCATTAAACAGTTAATTCTGTATCTGAAATACCTGACTGTTATGAGAAACAGAATAAGCAACTAAAATGCTACAGGAATACACTTTTCTGTAGGCAAAACAATTATGTTCAGTCCTCTGTACTGGCCGTGGGTATGTGTTGGCCTGTACAGTCTGATGTCTGTACCAAACATGTCCCACTTTGGCCATTTGTAAGGGTGGCAACCCTACTGTGACAATTGCGGTGAACACAGCATATTTTACAGGCCGACACATACCCAAGGTCAATTCGGCAGATAGAACTTACAATTCTTGCCTATATCTAAGCTTATTCATGTAGCATTTTGGTATCTTATTCTGTTTGTTATGACATTTATGTATTATACGTCCAGTGAAATATGTTTAATGCAACTATTGCATGACATCTACGGAGGAATTATGTCCTATATTCTCTGGATATTTGCCAGTTTTACATGTTTGTGTCAGGACACATCTGCCCACAGAGGGACTGTCGCTCGTAAAGTGGGACAGGTGGTAATCTTGGTCGACGGTATGGATCATACTGTTCCTTTTGGCCTACATGTGTCCATGTTGTTATGGCTCGTTTATATGCTCCTTCTGTTTCGTTTACATGCGTATGCTATTTCCTATCACATTTGGTATGTGAAATACGGACATACCTTTTGTATGTGACTATTACATGGCTTGTGGGATATGATTCAGACATACGGTCACTACCTATATCTACATTTCTCCTCTTGTATTTTGTTATGAACACATCTGCACAGCTATGTTCCCTCCCTCAAATTATGGGTCGGATGGTGACCCTCTCCGTTGGACTGGACGTACCTACTGGCGGCGCGCTAACATCTGATACGTTTCACTTCCACATGGTATAGCTATCAACACTATGTTGGACTACAGGCACATGGTTTTCCTGTCATTTGTTCATGGGTAGGGACCCGTTATTCCCTACTTTGCATTTGTGTTTGACTCTTCATTTTCTGTTCGCAGGGACTCTGCTTTGCATACGTTTCAGTCTCCACAGACACTGATAGGTACGATTACTATTGCTGGTGGAATATAATATTCAGCAGTTTAGGTTGCTCCTTGAAAGTCAACATTGACACGCCTCCCTGCGCAACTTCGATACGCCCCTTGCAGTCGCGCACGTTTCCTATGCACGTGGCTGTGGCAGCTGCGTGCCTTCATTAATATGCATATGGTGCGTCTACTCCACATCTACGCCGCACGGCCGGCGCAAGCCTTATGCCGGACTTGCGCCGAGCTTCATGAATCCGGGGGATAGTCTTTGTAAGAACATTTTAAATGTATCTTGTTTTTGTCACCTACTTCTCTGAGTATAAAAGCACACACAGCACAAATATCTACAATGATGGTGTTTCTTCTTCATGACCTCAGTACTTCCTCCAGAGTGCTTGTCATAGTCTGCCAACAATAACATTTTTTCCTGATTTTTTTTATTTTTTTTATCAAATATGTAACCTCTTTACCAGTTTAAAAAGCCTTGTGTTAGTCATTTAAACTCTTCTGACAATCTGGTTAGCTTCTGTGGTGTGACACCAGATGTCTGTTGCAGTAGCCAATTGTTTTTTATTTTTTTTATTTTTTTGAAGATTTTTTTTTATTAATTTAACATATTTACAATATATACATAGAAAGGAAGAACCTCAACATGTTATATAGTTATGCAATAATAGGAACACTTTTAATCGTCAAAGTCATCTTATACAATTAACAAATTAAGAGTATTGGTGTTTCAATAACAACATTTCAAGATTATCCCAACCATTAAAAAAATATGATTTACAGATCTTATTCTGTTCACTTCTTTTTCAGTTTTACATAGTATTGCTGTTAAATTTAAAAATTCTTTGAACTTAGGAACTGAGTTAGATTTCTAGTTTTTTTGTGTTAACTTTTCTAGCAACTGCCAAGAGAATCCAAACCTTTTTTTGTTCTTTGTCTTTTACAGATGTAGGAAGTGGAACATTCATTAGTATTTTTTTCTGAAGATATAGGTTCATAGGTAGGCACTAGGCTATCTGCCCAAGGGCATTTATAAGCCTAGCCAGAATGTGTTGGCTTTCACCTCCCTTTTAGATTAGTTTCCTGAGCCTCTGTCCAGCAGGGCCACTGAATTGATCCCAGGGGTAAATTTACAATTTCCCATCCACTCCTCAAGATTTCTCTTGAAGAGAGTCAGTGAGGGGCTTTGCCTAACATAGATTGGGATTCTATTCCAGAGTGAGGGAGGTCTCTGGGACAGGAATCTATCCCTCCAACATGTCTTATTTATTGTTGTGCTGAGGTTTAAATCCCTAGAGCGTGTGGCTCTAAGAGATTTGGTTTTCTTGAGGCGGAGCATGTCCATTAATTCCAGGTTAGACATGGCCTTGTACGTCAGGCAGAGATCACCTCTGAGTAGGCGGTAAGCAACTGAGTAGAGCTGGAGTTTCTTTAGTTGAGCTGCATAGGGCATCTGTTTAAGATAAACAATCCTCTTGGTGAGGTACTTCTGTGGTCTTTCCAGCTGTTGCAGGTGTCGAGTAAGGTACATCCCAAATGGGGCATTGTACTCTATTATGGGCCTGATGAGCGATGCGTAGAGGGGCACAATAAGCTCTCTTGATCTAAATGTGCACCCTTTTGTGATTAGGTGGGCTACATAGAAGGATTTTCTAACCACTTTGGCAATGTGATTATCAAAGATGAGGTTGCTATCTACTTGGGTCCCCAGATCCCTAATTGCATCTTCCGTACTTAGTGGATTACCATGTATGTGGTAGTTCGTGGGCACTTTGTTTTTCCCAAAGGGGATGACTATGCACTTTTTGGCATTTAGCTTGAGGCCATGATTCTGACACCAGGTATTCATCAACGTGAGACCCTTCTGAAGGATGTCTGTGTCAGCCTGGGAGTCGATTATGGCACCCAGTTTGCAATCATCTGCGAACTTGGTCAGCCATACTCCTCTCATGCTTGCATGTACCTCAGAGAAATATATACCAAACAGGAGGGGTCCCAGGACTGAGCTATGTGGGACGCCACTTGTAAGTGGTTTAGAGTCGGACGTAGCACCCGCAACTCTGACCACATGAGTTCTATCCATGAGCCAGTTGGCAATCCATCTCGTGACATAGGGGTTAATGTTCAAGATGGTAATCTTATCTATAATGCCAGAGTGGGGAATGGTGTTGAAGGCCTTTGCAAGGTCCAAGTAGGCTGTGTGGACTACCTTTCCCTCATCTATGGCCTTGGTAACTGTTTCAAAGAAGTCAACTAGGTTTAGGAGGCAAGATCTGCCTTTAACAAAGCCAAATTGGGTAGGGTCCAGTCTGGAGGTTCCTAATGTCTCTGTTAATGAGTTCCATGATGATGCACTCCATAGCTTTGTAGACCAAGCTAGTCAGGCTTATAGGGCGAATGTTCCCAGGATCCGTTGTGGCACCACCTTTGTGGAGCAGGATAACTGTTGCTGTATGCCATTCTTTGGGTACATAGCCTGTGGTAAGGCTGAGTTTGAACAGTGAATTTAGGTGAGGGGTTAGTTCATTTTGGAGCTCATGTAAGACACAGCCTGGGATACCATCCGGTCCCATTGATGCTGTGTTTTTGGCTTTGGAAAGAGCTGTTTTCACCTGTGTGTCTGTGATATCTGGGGCTCTACATTCTTCTGGGATGGGCGCGGGCCATTTTGGGGGTGAGGGACGGGTAAAGTTTGCACTGAACCTGTCAGCCAGGATGTTGGCAATGTCAGTTGGTTCAGTGTATTTTTGCCATTTTGCACTAGCTCAGAGCAGATCTGAGAGTTGCCACCTAGATTCTTGACATGATTCTTGACATAGCTAAAGAAGGCTTTGTGATTATCTTTAGAGTCTTTGGCAATTTTTCTTTCGAAGCTGGCCTTGGATGATTTTATGAGGGACCGTAGTTTCTTGCTGATACTGATCAGGGATGTCTTCCCTTTTTGGGATTTTGCTCTATCATGTAATAGTTTCCTCCTTCTGTTATATAACTTATTTATGGCTGGGGTCCACCAGACTGGTTTCCTTTTTTTGGAGGAGTGAGTCTTGGTTTTACTTGGGATGGCTTGATCCATGCATTCCTGTAGGTGCTCATATAATGCATTTATAAAGGATTCTGCAGTTTGGGCAGCATTATCCTTTAGCAAGGGGGCTTTGAAACTTTCCACCTCAGTCTTGAGAAGTGTGAAGTTTGCTTTTGAAGTTTTTCACAGTGGTTTTCTTGACTGTGGGTGGGGTCGGGATGTGGATGTCCAGTGTGATTAGTTTATGGTCTGATCTTACCAGTGATGGGTTTACCTCTGGTGTGGAACATTGGTCCCCCATGTTGGTGATAATCAGGTCCAATATGTTATCGCCTCTTGTGGGAGTGGTGACCAGTTGTTCCAGGGTGTTTGAGTTTATAAACTCTAGGAAGCATTGGGCAAAGGAGTTAGTACTTGAGTAGTTTTCCCAGTCAATGTTTGGGTAGTTGAAATCACCCAATATCATGGTGTTAGGTAGGACCTTCATATTTTCCAGTATTCTCAGGAATGCTGAGTGGGGGTCCTGAGACAAGGTGGGTGATCTGTAGCAAGCTACAATCTGAAAAGCAGCTTTGCCCACTGTTAGTTGCACATGGATGGTTTCCGAGGCCTTGTGCTGTGCCACTAACCTGGAGGTGTGGGTATCCTTGGTGAAAATGGATACACCCCCGCCTTTTGTATTTTGGTCTGAGTTATGGGGCCAAAAGGTATGGTATGAGTTATAGCCTGGTAGTGCTGAGGTGCTCTCTGAAGCCTTGAACCAGGTTTCTGTTACTGCACAGTTATTGATTCTCTCCATACTGAGGAGTGCCTCGAGTGCATGCATTTTGAGATTTAGACTTCTGGCATTGAGTAGCATTACTCTCAGTTTTTGGTTTATTGTGTTGTTTATGGAGGTAGGTTTGTCTTTTGAGCCTTGCCTAGAAAAGGCACTATGGGGGCGGCAAGGGCCTTGGCCAGTATTCAAAAGCCTAAGAGCGACAGTTGCAAGCCATCTCTGGTGAAGCAAAGTGGCTTGTCGAGCATGTCATCCCAGGCTGACAAACACTGGATCCCCTTTGAACTACATCAAATGCTTAGCCAATTGTTAAAATTGATCATTTTATCTTTATATACTGTGACATCATTCTTGGTGAGGGCAAGATGCTACTCAGGGTCAGGGTCATACCGGCCTGGGCTACATGATCAGAGAGCTCCTTTATGTCTCTTATCATGTAGTCCAGGGAGGTGCGTCTCAGGTCATTCACACCAACATGGACAATGACAGAGTCATATTTGTACCTGTTCTGGAGTGACCTGAATGCTTGTGTTATGTGGCGGATCCTGGCACCCGACAGGCAGCTTACAGTAATCCTCTCCTTGCTCAGTCTAGTGAGTGGGACATCAGTGTGCCTGACAATAGAGTCACCTGTTACTAGTGTATTGTGTGTGTTATTTAGCCTTAAGGGCTGTGATTGCGTGGCACACTGACTTTGTGAAGTATGTGATACGTGGTTGTTGTTGGGGGTGGAGGTTGCTTGGATGTCTGCTTTGGAGGTCTCTGCTGCTTTGGCGGGTTTTGATTTAGAGCCTCCGAGTATGTTTTTGTGTATTTATGTGTGTTATTTGCTAGTGCAGATATGACTATTCTATGTGAGACTGGTAGTGTGGTGCAAGTGTTTCCCTTCTCCTCATGACTGTTCCAGTCTTGGGTTGAGAAAGCTTGGCCTCCAGTTTGGCTGTATAGTTGCATCTCTTGCATACATTTGTGTTTGTTGGAAGGAGGAGAGGGTTGTCTGTGTACATGAGGCAATTGTAACATTGCCTCAAGATGCCCAGATTCACCTGCTGGACTGGAGAGTACACCTAAAAATGCCCTTTGGACATGCCTGAACAGATAAAGTGAACTGTTTTACTGATTGTCCCTATAGGGACGCATAGAGACCCTATTACTTCTGTATAGTATAGGGGGTGTAGTGCTAGCATTTATTTGTGCTTACTAAGAGATTTGAGCAAGTGCTGGACTGTAAAAGGAATGGTTTGCGTGCTTAAGTTGAAAGTTTGACTTGTTCCTAGGGAAAAATTGAAGAGTAGATTTTGTGGAGCTGGGAATAGTTTAACCCTAGCTAACCAGTGCTGCGCAGTGCTGTGTGGCGCTGCCCGGTGTGCAAAACTGCACAAATGTGGGTTTTATAGCTGGGAGATGAAAGAGATAGAAATTAGCCAAAAATGGCCAATAAACTACTAGTTGCTGGGCTGAGATCACTCCTCCAGGCACATATAGGCTTCTCAAAGCTCTCCACTCTCACTGGTGAACAGAGAAACTTCCTTCTATCCAAGTAAGGTATGGGCAACACAGGAACTTGTACCACAGCCCTGAATTCAGCAGAACCTGAAAACTAGACTAGACTAGCTTAGAAAAGGTGGGAAACAAGAATGTTTTTTTTTCACAAAAATATAGTAACTTTACCCTAAAACACTTTAAATGCACTTTATGCATCAAAACTGTTTTTATTTGCAATTATTTTTAATGACTTCAGTATTATCTAATTTCTTTGATTATTGTTCAGACTTTGCTTTCTGTATTTCATCTAGTATTTCTAACAACTCTTTATCCCACTACTTAATTTTGTTTCTAGCCCATCTTCCCATTCTGTTTTTAATATGAATTTTTAAGGAGTCCCATAGTATGACTTTACTAACCTGAGCATTATCATTCAAAGATAAAAAATTCTCATTTTTTTCTTAAGGTAACGCTTTAACTCTTATAATTTCATCATATATACCTATATTCTATAAATCTGAAATTTCCATATATCCGTTAATATATTAATACTTAGTGCATTAGCATCAGATAAAAGACAAGGAATAATTTTATTAATACTTAGTGCATTATCATCAGATAAAGGACAAGGAATAGTTTTAAAATTATTCACTTTATTAAGAAAATATACAGAGAAATAAATTCTACCAATTCTAGTTTGAGTGCCATGTGCATAAGAATCATGAGTGAAAGAGAATGATTTATCTTCTGCTTTCACTAGTAAATCAAGTAAATTATTACTAATCCATCTACTTTGTGCTTTAGCTGATACCTGCATTGTAGCTTTCTTCTGTTCAGTTTTATCTTCTATACCAGATAAGCACTTAAAATCCCCTGCTAAAATTAAACTACCCTTCTAATGACTTTGTGGAACGTTGTAAGTGATCTTTAACCACTCTTGCACCTATTCCAGGGATCCAGTAAAAATTAGCTAGTGTATAGAATTTGCCATTATATTTGATTATTACAAATGTATACATTAGTTTAGGGTTATTAATATATACCATGACCTTAGGCATTACAATAGATGTTTGCCAAACTATAGCAGTTCCTCTCCTCTGTTTGTTAAAAGAAGCAGATGATAACATTTCATAACCTAAGTTATTTAAATATTGTATATCTTTATATATCAAGTGAGTCTCTTGCAAGAATATAATGTCTCCTCTGTTTAATTTTAGATATCAGGTTAATGATTTTCTTTTGTTACCATTATTTAATCCATTTACATTAATAGATAATAGATTAAAACTATCTATACTGTGTATTTAAAAAAAGATTTCTTTTAAAAGATGACATATTTATCCACCATATCAATTTAATTATATATAAGACTCTAATGCATTCCTCTGACATTATCTTAACATTCCACATTTTTTAATTCTTCCTTTCTTCAAACTGAACTACTAAAACTCTTAAATAAAAAAGACAATCATGCAACTATAACTGTAAACATTGCTAACAAAACATAAACTATCATGGACACCAAAGTTCCTAGATTGCTTATCAAATAGACAAACTACTATGCTATTGTTCTACCTATCAACACCTACAAATTTATCAAAAAATAGCCAAAGGCTACCATGACTTACAAATCATTAAATATTATATATAGATCAAAATAATAAAAGACTATTAATTTAGTTATATATATATATATATGTTATTTAATATTACCCCATTACTATATAAAAGTTTAATAACCTTCTTCTATAATCACAAATACAAAGTAATCCAACAAATAGTAAATTGTATATTTATTTATGTAACAGTATATATTACCAATTAAATATTATTTAATTATTTGCTCATTCAACATTTGTTATAACTAGATCTCAAAATAAATAAGTATGACAGAGTTGGACCTGAAAAGATAAATATATCTGTACACTTAGATGTGATAGGTAATGTTACCATATAAAACTATAATGCAAATATCATGTTAAAAGACACATACATACTTTATGGATCTAACAAAAGCTCTGAATTAGTTTTTAAAGTACAAGTGCCTATATCTAAAATTTGTATGACACTCTTAACGTGACAAATAACAAAATCCTTTAGCCTATTAAGCTACTTCATAAAAATATGTACATTACTGAGGTCAAAGTGAATGTCTTTCTATTTTTATGGAGTCAAATAAATATCTGCAGTCTATTTTGTATTCAAAAGTTACAATATGTTTAATTCAAATCCCATTCTTCCTTCTGGATTCAAACGTATTGAAAAATCTACTTTGCTTTCTATCAAAATGGATGTTCAGATTCAGCAATAAAACACTCAAATTTCAGCATTGACTTATGAAATTAGTTATTTCAGATAGTCTTAGTGGATCTAATAATGTACAATATGTAAAAAGCTTCAAAGTTTATATTATTTTCAAATATTTTATATTACTTTTTACATAAATTATACAAGATCTTTTTCTTAAAAGCTGTTTGTTATTTAAATATATTTTCCTGTCTTATTTTCCCAGTAGTATTCTACCTTATTGTATATATTTTGTATTTCAAAAATCTCCCATCAAAGAGTTGTTTAATCATCAGTTCTCTAGTAAATATTATAGTATATGTAAATAATTGTTAACTTAGTCATGCTGCACTTTTATTAATCTTACATCGCACATATTGCATTCCTTGTGCATATTATTCATAAAATGTTTACTCTTATTAATTATAGTATTACAAGCAATCTTGAATATATTTAATATAATTCTTGCTTGCTTAATTTGAATATGTATTTTAGCCATTGCTAACTGTTGCACTGATCTAAGCTTCTCATACTGACATCAGAATTTGACTACAGCATGTAAAAATGACACCTCACAACACACAACAGCTACTAATTTCTTCTGTAAGTTTCTCATTCATCTTTGTTCTAGTCAATAACAAATATCTAACTTTACTTCTTTCAATTAATATGTACAGTTAATATGCATGGTTGCAATTAATAACACTAAAGCACAAGCTATTACCATGCAAAATGTAAGCAAATGATATGTTACATTTCAGTATAAAACATTACTATAGCTTTTGTCTCTCCAATTCTTCACTTCTAAGAAAAGAAAAGGGTGCTATTTTTTAGTAATGAACTTTGATAGATTTTCTTCAGGTTTCAGATTATTTTCAAATATTTTATATGACTTTCTATTCATCTTTCTGCCTTTTGCAAGTATATGTAATAGGCACATTTCTTAAAAGCCATTTAATAATTAAACATATTTTTTCTGTCTTATTTCCCCATTAGTATTCAACCTTATTCTATATAGCTTGTATTTCTAAAATCTCCCATCAAAATTTTATTTAACCATCAGCTCTCTATTAAAGATTACAGTATGTGTACATATTTCTTACTGTACAGGTATTGCTCTTTTTAATCTTAAATAATAGATAATTGCATTCCTTGTGCATATGCATATTATTAATAAGATCAAACTAAAATGAGAATATAGCTCTACCAGAAGCATAAAATGCCAACCAAAATGATCCAAAAGGTAACACACAGAGGCAAGACTGGCTTAAAACTTCAGTTCCATGATTTTATTAACAGAGAAAATACACAGAAATCTGAACACCTTAAGGGGGATATTCTAAAGGGTCATCAAACCTTAAGTCGTTATTATCCCTCCTAGTTGTATTAGTGTAAGATGAATCTCCCTCATCTTGACTAACTTGTATTTCATCCTCCCTGTCCCAAGCATTTGTGTTATAAATATATTTAGTTTAGGGTAACTATACCCATCCTTATATTAAAACTATTACTAGTGACTTTATGTACACTATAGATGATGTGAATGGCTGATTTGATTTAAGCTTCACATACTGACATCACAATTTGACTACAGCATGCAAAAATGACAACTCACAGCACACAGCAGCTGCTAATTTCTTCCGTAAGTTTCTCATTTGTCTTAGTTCTTTTAAGGTGTTATAATCAGTAACAAATATCTAACTTTACTTATTTTTATTAATGTTTACAGTTACTATGTATGGTTAGAGTTAATAACACTAAAGCATAAGCTATTAACATGCAAAATGTAAGCAAATTATATGTTACAACATTTCAGTATAAAACATTACTACTATAGCCTTTATCTCTCCAATTCTTCACTTCTAAAAAAGAAAAAAAGGTGCTTTTTTGAATAGATTCCCCACATATACACTTGAAAAAAGAAAGAAAAAGAAAAAAAAAGCTGTTTTCTTATTTCACAGACATCAGTGATTAACTTTGACCTAGATTTTCTTCAGGGCAGCTCAAGGTGGGAAGAATCCAACATTCTAACATGTATGGAACATTCTTTTGTTCTCAAGCTTTCTCTAAGTGTCAGTTGCTTCATAAATGTCCTGTAAAAGAAATGTGTTACCAACATTTTAACACTTCTAATTAGCATATTACTTATATCTGACATTCAGCTAACCTAGCAATGTACATACTAAGCAAAGTTGAACAAATAAAAGCAAAATGCTTAACTTATATAGCCTTAGAGTTACAAATTATTTTGCTTATAATTTAATGACATTCTCTTAAAGGAAGCATTTGTTTAACATTTAGAAACACACTTGTAAGGTTAGTGAAATGAAATATATTAAGCCTTTTACAGTAAATATAGTAAAACAGTAAAACTAACCATTTATATTATAGTTTCATAGGTTCATAGGTTGGTTCTAGGCTATCGGCCCTAGGCCCTATACAAGCTTAGACATAACAATTCCCTGGCTATTTCTTCCCACACTATTTACTTATTCATCATGAAAAATGTTTCAGCTTAAAATATAAATATATACTTATATATTTTTAAGCTTAAAGTGCAGTACAAACCTTTTACTTAAAATATATATTGTTTAATACAAGTTCTGCAAATGACAGGATACCTGAGGAGTGAAGAAGAAGTGTTTCAATACTGATTTTTAAGAATAAGGGTGATGTGCAGAGCTGTAGTAACTACAGAGGGATAAAATGTATCAGTCATAACATGAAGTTATGGGAAAGGGTAGTGGCAGCTAAGTTAAGAAGGGAGATGACCATTAGTGAGCAGCAGTATGGTTTCATGCTGGAAAACAGCACTACAGAAGCAATGTTTGCTCTGAGGGTGTTGATGGAAAAGTATAGAGATGGTCGGAAGGAGTTGCTCTGTGTCTTTGTAGACTTAGAGAAAGCATATGACAGGGTGCCTAGAGAGGAGTAGTGGTATTGTATGAGGAAGTCCAGAGTGGCAGAGGAGTATGTAAGAGTGGCACTGGATATGTACATGGGTAGTGTGACAGTGGTGAGGTCTGCAGTAGGAGTGATGGATATGTTTAAGGTGGAGGTGGGATTACATCAAGGATCAGCTCTGAGCCCTTTCATATTTGCAATGGTGATGGACAGGTTGACAGACGAGATCACATAGGAGTCCCCATGGACTTTGATATTTGCAGATGACATTGTGATCTGTAGTGAGAGTAGGGAACAGGTTGAGAAGACCCTGGAAAGGTGGCAATATGTTCTAGAAAGGAGAGGAGAGGAATGAAGTCCGCAGGAGTAAGACAGAATATATATGTGTGAATGAGACGGATGATAGAGGAAAGGTGAGGATGCAGGTAGTAGCACTGGCAAAGGTGGATGAGTTTAAATACTTGGGATCAACATTTCAGAGTAATGGTGAGTATGAAAGAGAAGTGAAGAAGAGAATACAGACAGGGTAGAGTGGGTGGAGAAAAGTGTCAGGAGTGATTTGTGACAGACAGGTACCAGTAGGAGTGAAAGGGAAGGTCTACAAGAGGGTAATGAGACCAGCTATGTTTATGGGTTGGAGATGGTGACATTGACAAAAAGACAGGAGTCAGATCTGGAGGTGGCAGAGTTAAAGATGTTAATATTTGGATTGGGTGTAATGAGGATGGAGAGGATTAAGAATCAGTTTATTAGAGTGTAAGCTCAGGCTGGACAGTTTGAAGACAAAGCCAGAGAGGCAAGATTGCATTGGTTAGGACATGTGCTGTGGAGGTATGCTAGATATATTGGGAGAAGGATGCTAAGGATGGAGCTCTCAGGTAAGAGGAAAAGAGGAAGGCCTAAGATAAGGTTTATGGATGTGTTGAGAGAGGACATGCAGGTGGTTGGTGTGACAGACAACAGGAAGAAATGGAAACAGATGATCCACTGTGGCGACCCCTAACAGGAGCAGCAAAAGAAAAAGAAGAAAAAGAAGAAGAAGAAAAGTTCTGTAATCAGAGAATGAAAGTCACTTGTTTTTAGGCTTTTTTAGCTTTAGAAGCAGTTTCCCATGAGTTCAGCTCACTGTGTCTCTTCAGGGATATATTGTTCCACTCAGTTTCTTCAGCATTATTAAGGATTTTATTGCTGTTAACAAAAGTGGATGCCTCCTCTAGAGTGTTAAATTTTGGGGGGTTTTCAGCAAGAAATTATTTAATCTTTGCAGAAAACACCAAAGTTGCTGTAATATTGTTCTTTTTAAGTTCCTTGAACAGTGATAAATAGGATTTTCTTTTACTCATTACTTTACTGGAATAATTACTATCAAATCTGACTACATGTTCACCTGTTTTAATATGTGGGCTGGACTATGCTGTTTTTTTATATTTGATCTTTTACTAAGCTAGCTATGAACTTAACTATAATTGAATGTGGTGGTGAGTATTCCTTCTTAGAAGGTGCTGGCAGAGATCTATGTGCCCTTTCAATTCCAAAAGAAAATGTTTCAGATACCTTTAATGTTTTATGTGTCGAGGTAGTTAAGAAGTTTATTATATTGTTTCCCTCATACTTTACAGGTATACCATAAATTATAATGTTATTTCACTCATTCTATTTTCTAAATCATCAAGTTTTTCTATGAGACACTTATTTTGTTTAAATTCAGTTTGAGACTCACCTTCATTGATTTTTTTCCTTCATGATCCTTTAAAGCTTCTTCCTGACTGTTGATTTGTGTACTTTCTTGTTTCATAAGAATTTCTAAATGTTCTATTTTCATTTTGGTCTCGTTTTTGAAACTTTCTAGTTTGGTGTCCTGCTTGTCTTTTAAGTAATGCATCCTGCATACTAGATAGTATTGACTTGATATCTTTTTTAACTCAAGAATCGTGAGAACCATGTATTGAGTGAATCATGTTGGAGTCTCTTCTTTCTTAACCAAGCAGTTGAAATTCTGACAAAAAATTAAAGCTTTTGAAGAACTTAAAGTTGCAAATCTTTTCTTTGATTATTAGTGAACAAAATTAGCTAAAGAGCATCTCCAAATTTTACATTTTTTATTATAGTTTCTGTCAGAGAAAGGTTTTCAGTCACAGAGCTTTCACCAGTTGCTATTCTCAGTTTGCCATCTTGGCCATTCCCTGCCAACTGTTTTTTAGGCTTCTGTCAACTGTTTCTTATTCTGTTATTTATTACAGGGTTTACTTTTCCAGCATGACCCCCAATAATAGCAGTCTGCCTCCTACAGCTCCTTCTTGAATCTACCTTTTCTTGAGCTTTGCTGAAGATTGAGAGGCATAATAGCAGCACATTCCTTATCTGTGGTGAAAAACTTCATTTGAACCCGATAGAGAGACTACACAGTGAGTAGGTGTATTTTATTTATTTATTTTATTTTACATTTGTTGACCAGGTTAGTCTGACTGAGCTAAGTAGTCCTTTTTCAGAGGAGGCCCGGAGAGAAAAGCTCCACAGTTTTACAATATTAGTGTTAAAAGTGTCAGTGGGTTACAATGTATACACACAATGAAATGCCTAAGAGAAATTATTTGATACAAATAGTTTCAATAAACAGTGAAAATAGTTCATAGTGTATGTAGTTATTTCATGAGATATGTGACATTAGAAATGGAGATAAGAGATGGAAAAGAAGAGTTGAGACATGTGACATTAGAAATGGAGATAAGAGATGGAGAAGAAGAATTGAGATATGTGACATTAGAAATGGAGATAAGAGATGGAGAAGAAGAGTTGAGATATGTGACATTAGAAATGGGGATAAGAGATGGAGAAGAAGAGTTGAGATATGTGACATTAGAAATGGAGATAAGAGATGGAGAAGAAGAGTTGAGATATGTGACATTAGAAATGGGGATAAGAGATGGAGAAGAAGAGTTGAGATATGTGACATTAGAAATGGAGATAAGAGATGGAGGAGAAGAAGAGTGATATTTTGAAGAGGTTTACGAGTCAAAAAGGTTTGAAGTTTTGGTGATTACATATGAATTAATGGGCTAGATCAGGGAGGATGAGTGTAGATAGATGTTTGAGGGACCTGATTTCTAGTGGTAATTTTGTTCCATGATATGGTAGGATTCATGCTATAGGAGTGTAAATGCTTTCCTCATTTTTAGTCTGTGGAAAATCACCGAGGGTTGAGGTAAAAAAATACTAATGTGTGACTTTATATCCTCCAGAAAATGCATGCTAATAAAAAATGTTATTCTAACAACTCTTTAAATTTATAAGAGCAATATTTAAAAACTGCCCCTATTTTTGGCCTCTTGTCCCCACGCCCATTTCTTGTGCTAAAAAGTTGAGAGATATTCTGTGCTGTTACAGCAAAAAGCAAGCAAAACTATAAATAACCTAACATGCTCTAAGGCAGAATGTGTAACAGTCTAACTTTTGATACCCTATCTAATACATGCCTTTTGACTACTGATCTTCCTACATTCAATTGTTGTGCCCTGCATACCTTTTAACTGTCCAGATTTTCAAAGAATGTCCAGATTGTTATCTCATGTTTTTAGTCTGTTCCACATAAAATTTGTGATTTTCTTGGCAAATTGCTCAGGATTGGCCTCACTATTTCAGCATATCTCCAAGTTTATAAGTGCAGTATTTAAATTCTGTCCCTATTTTTGGGCCTCTCTCCCCACATTATTTTATGCTTTGTCCATATCTATTGTGCTAAGAGATTAAAAGGTGTGGTGCCATTCTAATGGGAAGGAAAAGATTGTATAATGTAACCATGATCAAAAAGTTCAGTATTATCCACATTGTGATTGTCACTGATTTTGTGACATATCCTTGTTCCTTTGTAAAACTTTGTGTTTTTTTCTAGTCAGTCACTGAGGATTACAATGACCCATGTCTTATTGGTCTGAAAAATGAATGCTACTGGAAAATATCAAGCTATTATGAATTTTTTATACAATTATTATTCTTTTCAGTATATCAAAGAATGGCTAGGTAGCCTAAATGCTCTGTTCCACAGGCCAACATTAGGGATTTTGCATGGCATGACCTATGCTGGCTGAGTATATCTCCATGTAATAACAGATTGCTTACCAGTGAAGGGTTGTAAAAAGTTCTCATCTGCTGGTATTCCACAAAACATGTTTACAATGGATCTCTTGAATATTACTTTTTTATTTATATTTTGCTGCACTGCAAACTGGCAGTGAATGTGCGGAATTATATTACATCCTGAAGAAAGTGTGTGTCTGTGTTTATGGGGGTGTTGGTGGAGAGGGCATTAGACACCAGGAACACTTACTTTAAATATAGTGGAGCTCTTGGTTATCTATCTATCTATCTATCTATCTATCTATCTATCTATCTATCTATCTATCTATCTATCTATCTCTCTCTTTCTATCTATCTATCTATCTATCTGTCTGTCTGTCTGTCTATCTATCTATCTGTCTGTCTGTCTATCTATCTATCTATCTATCTATCTATCTATCTATCTATCTATCTATCTATCCATATATCTATCTATCTATCTATCTATCTATCTATCTATCTATCTATCTATCTATCTCTCTCTCTCTCTCTCTCTCTCTATCTATCTATTTTTGTACATGCTGTAAGCAGTGTATAGATAGAATTGGATTATATTAAAAGTATGTAGGGGGTGAGAGGGGGTTAGACACCAGGGACACTTCATAGTAACTACAATTAATTTTTTGCATAGTGCCTTTTTATTTATTTTTAATGTACTGTGCTGTAATCTGATTGTGAATAGGTGGAATTCAGAACAAAGTGGATGTATGTGTGGGGGGCAGGGGTGCTGATGGGGGGTCACTAGACACCAGGAACAACTACTTTCAATACAGTAGAGCTCTGGCAATAGCAACCATTATAGTAGTTTTATAATTGCCCTGCTTCTCACAATTGGAATCGTATTTAGTCTCTGACAAAAGTGCTAAATGATGGTCACAGCAGTCCTAACAATGTTGCTTTCCTCACCCTCACAACCTAAGAGGTTAGTGCTGACATAGTTAGAATTCCAGAATTCATGCCAAGCTAGTATTCCTAGTGTTGAAAGTGTGAAATAAATATTGGTTAGTAATATCATTCTGGGCTGTTTTGTATATTTGTGTTTATTTATATTTAGATATTTATAAAATGCATATTTATATATTTTATACTTATATGTACATTTCTGTTTATATATTATATATTTATAGTTGGACTGCTGCCCACCAGTTGGTTGCTTGCTTGTTGCAGACGTGTTGACTACAGGCTTTTCAGCTATGCTTCCAGTCTTCATTAAGTCCATGTCAGAATTTGCAATGGAAATGTTACTGCTTGCTCCATTAGGCTTGCAGTTTTTATACTTGTACTTTACAGCTGAGCTATCTCCGCTGTTACTAGAGTGCAGTTATGCTGAATGCCTTTTTACATTAAATTTTCAAATAACTTGGAATACTTTTAACACAAATGTCCTTATATTGTGATCACTGCTCAGAATATTTTGTGTAGATGTGTTGACTACAGGTTGTTTAGTAATAAATCGGTCCTACATTTGCATAATGGCAGAGTTTGAAATGAGAATGAACTAGTCACTCTATTAAGCTTAGTTTCATAGTTTCATAGTTTCATACTAGGCTATCTGCCCTAGGGCATTTGTAAGCCTAGCCAGAGTGTGTTTGGCTTTCGCCACCCATTTTAAATGAGTTTTACTATGCCCTTTTTCAAGGTTAGTTTACTGTGCCTCTAACAGTGACACAGAAGTGATCCCCGGGGTAAACCTACAATCTCCCATCCACTCATCAAGATTCCTCTTGAAGAGAGTCAGTGAGGGACTCTGCGTAACTTGGACTGGGATTCTATTCCAGAGTGAAGGGAGCCTCTGGGTTATGAATCTGTCCCTCTAGCATGTCCTATTTATTTCTGTGCTGAGGTTCAAGTCCCTCGAGCATGTAGCTCGAAGGGATTTGGATTTTCTGAGGTGAAGCATGTCCATCAATTCCAGGTTGGACATGGCTTTATACGTCAGGCACAGATCGCCTCTGAGTAGGCGGTATGCAACGGAGTAGAGCTGGAGTTTCTTTAACCGAGCAGTATATGGCATCTGTTTGAGCCCTTTGATCCTCTTGGTGAGGTACTTTTGAGGTCTTTCTAGTTGCTGCATGTGTCGGGTAAGGTACATCCCAAATGGGGCATTGTATTCAATTATGGGCCTGATGAGGGATGAGTAAAGAGGCACGATAACCTCCCTTGATCTAGATGTGAATCCCTTCATGATAAGGTGGGCTATATAGAAGGTTTTTCTAACCACTTTGGCCACGTGATTGTCAAATGAGAGATTGCTATCAACTTGGGTCCCCAGGTCCCTAATTACTTCTTCCGTATTTAATAGGTTACCACCTATGTGGTAATTTGTGGGAACTTTGTTTTTGCCAAATGGGATGACTATACACTTTTTGGCGTTGAGCTTGAGGCCATGGCTCTGGCACTAGTTGTCTGTCTTTATGAGACCTTTTTGGAGGATGCTTGTGTCAGCTGGAGAGTCGATTATGGTGCCCAGTTTGCAGTCATCTGTGAACTTGGTAAGCCATAGTCCACCTGTATTGGCCTGTACCTCCAAGAAATATATACCGAACAAGAGAGGTCCCAGGACTGAGCCTTGTGGGACTCTGCTTGTGACTGGTTTGGAGTCTGACATGGCTCCAGCAATTCTGACCATGTGTGTTCTATCCTTGAGCCAGTCTGCAACCCATCTAATGACATAGGGGGTTATATTTAAGCTGGAGAGCTTATCTATGATGCCCGAGTGGGGTATTGTATCGAAGGCTTTTGCAAGGTCCAGGTAGGCTTTGTGGACCACCTTCCCCTCGTCAATGGCCTTGGTGACTGATTCAAAGAAATCGACCAAGTTTAAGAGGCAGGATCTACCCTTAACAAAGCCACATTGGGTAGGATCCAGTGTCTGTAGGTCCCCAGTATCTTTATTTATGAGTTCCATGATGATCCTCTCCATAGCCTTGCAGACCACGGTAGTCAGGCTTATGGGGCGATAGTTACCAGGGTCCGTTGAGGCACCGAGAGGGACCACTGTTGCTGTACACCATTCTTTGGGTACATATCCTGTAGTAAGGCTGAGGTTGAACAGTAGCTTTATGTTGGGGTTCAGTTCTTCTTGGAGTTCATGTAGGACACAGCCCGGGACACTGTCTGGTCCCATTGATGCTGTGTTTTTTGCTTTGGAGAGGGCGGCTCTTACCTGAGCATCTGAGATGTCAGGGGGGCAGCACTCTGCTGGGATCGATATTTGCTCTTTTGGGGGGGGGGGGAGTTTGCACTGAACCTGTCAGCCAGGATGTTAGCAATGTCTGTGGGTTCAGTGTATTTTTTGTCATTTTGGACTAACTCTGAGCATATCTGGGAGTTACCACCCAGGTTCCTAACATAACTAAAGAAAGCCTTGTGATTATCTTTAGTGTCCTGTGCAATTTTTCTCTCAAAGCTGGCCTTAGATAATTTTATGAGGGACCATAGTTTTTTGCTGATATTGATCAGAGATGCCTTCCCTTTTAGGGATTTTGCTCTATTATGTAGTAGCTTCCTTCTTCTATTGTACAGTTTATTTATGGCTGGGGTCCACCTGTCTTTGGGGGATTGGGTCTTGGTTTTATTTGGGATTGCATGATCCATGCATTCCTGAAGGTGTCCATAGAATGCGTTTATAAAGGATTCTACTGTTTGGGCCGTATTTTCCACTGGCCCGGGGGCTTTGAAGGATTCCACCTCAGTTTTGAGGAGTGTGAAGTTTGCTTTAGAGAAGTTTTTCACTGTGGTTTTCTGGGCAGACCCTGCAATTTGGAGTCTGTAGGTATAAGCACTACACCAACAAGCATTATATAACACTTTGGAGGAAAAATCAGTTGCTAAAGGCAAGTATCCCTCAGATCTGTTTTCATATCAATGCTGTCTCCTCAAAAACATTGCATTCCATTGTGCTCATTTATTCACTCCCAAGTTATGAATATTTGCACAATTATTATATTTTTGTACATATCTCTGGTGTATTGCACTTGGATGTATTGTGATTCAGTATTTCATATGCCCAGCCACCAGAGAAGTCATCAATGGCTCATTGGATGAATGGGATACTTGTTAATTCAAAAATTATTAGTTTTTTTCCTGGAAATATTATGAGTGTGTGGCATGTGTTCATAATTACATTAATAACTTTAGCCGGAGAGCATTTACATTGAACTCCATGGTATCAACAGAAAGTAAACACAATGCCTAGAAAACTTTGCACTGATAGTTGGTGTCTAATCAGAACTGCATGGCAAATAGTTACATTTATTCGTCCATTAAATATTTAGATGTTCATAGTATTCATAATTAAGCAAATATCTCAAAGACGGAATGCCATCAATAAATCAAGTCTGTAGCCATATGATCACATCTGGCGAACAAAAGTCACACTGATATTCGAGCTCTCTCAGCTCTGGTTACAGAGATGTCAATACTTGCTTGCATGACTATAATAAGTAAATGTATATATTATCTAATTACTTGTCAAACAAACTCATTATTATGTCTGTCTGATGTATAAATATCACCATTGTGAAAAGGAGAGCATGCTGAATAACTTTCATATTTGAACTGTTTTGAAATCTTTTATCAGTTTGGAGATAATACGTTTTTTAAGCTAGCTTGAAAAAGTACATCTTCTGAATTTTAGCTCAGGTGTAGGCTCTCCAGGTGGGAACTCTTCAGGTATCAGGAAGTATGAAATTCCACTCAGGATTGGTGTGAAAAACTTAAAGTAAACTGAATGACATGCATGTAATTTTTCTTAACAATGCATTTACTTCCGCTTTTATTCTCTTCATTCTTTTGTGTTCTTCATATCTCAGTATTTGTCTTAACTTTCTTAAAAATGCATTCACTTCCATTTTCTCTCATGCGCTTTAATTGCACTCCCATTTTCCCACAAACTGCAACATGTCACTGATCCCATTAACGAAAATGCAGAATAAGCAAATGCATAAAATGTGCCTTGTAGCAGCATGAAAAAAAATGTTCATTATAAAACAATACATATATGCTGATGTATAGATTATGTTTGTTATAGTCAAACTGGACACATTATAAGTGGAAAGAACCTTTTTAAAAAATGTACAAATTAATTATAATCTTTCTAGTTACCACTATTCCTCAAAATGAAAGTTTCCATAAGGTTGTCCATTATATCTCTGTTGTACAATATAGTTGTCCATAGTCTTGCTCAGTCTGTTGCAAAAGTTAACAATTTGATGTAATTGTCCATAGTTTCTGTTGCAAAAGTTCTTTATAAAAACTTTCTTTCTTATAGAATGTCTTGCATGCATTTGCTGAGTATGTGCAGGTCTTAAAAAAAGAGATGTTTTTTTCTGTGTAATTTCACTGGATTGAAATCTGCCATCTCCTGGAGCAAAAATGGAACAGTTCACAAGGGAATTTTACTCTTGGCACCCAACACTCATATGCATGAAAAGCAATGGTATAAAGTCAGATGAACATCAAGGCCTTCTTGTCTTTTGATATTTTTTTAGGATGTCTGAAAAGAAGAACAAGCACATTCTTATATGTTTTATCTGATATTGAGTCACTTTTATGCATTAAAATATATACATTGTGTTTTCTCAACATTTTAGTTAGTAATATAATTCTTAGGACTCCAGACACTTATTAATGATTATTTTCTCTATGACTGTACTTATGCAGCAATTAGACCTACTGTGACAATAATATAGGGCCCTTGTCAAATGGTATCTCATTTACTTGCATTGCTAAACTGATGGACCATTACCAGATCTATATATTTCAATTTAACTTCTCTATGCTCCAATATTTTACTTCTAGGACCCATTACTGAGGGCTTATCAAGCATTCCAGACCCTTCATTATGCCCAGAGAATGTTGGTCTTGAAGCTTGTCCCACAACTTTATAATTTTGTTTCTTCAAGTGGAAAACAAGTAGAATAGCTTTCTTGCAGGCATATGGGTTTGCTTATTATTAGCCCAGTATGTATTCAGCTGACATACCTATGTAAAATGTTTATTTCATACAATGATTTTGTTGGTGGAAGTCTGTATTGCCTCCTCCTGTTGCACTTAGACTGTAACGTGTCTGTAAATAAAACATCTGCAAATATAACTTTGGATACCAGCTGTTTTACTTTTCATGATCATCTTGTTTTGAAACAATTCACATGGGGCTGTGCCTGTAAAAAGCCAGTTTTATCAATGCAACACAGTGGTTAACAAAATAAAATAAAATAAATCTTAAACTCACAATTCTCTATTTTCCTGGATAGCTTAGAAAGTAAGTAATAAATGCATTTTCTTTTATGTTTAAGTATGATTTCTTCTAAGTAAAGGACTATTTAACTCTCCTTTCACTTATCAGATAATAACACAATACATATTTTTTTTTGTTTTGAGTTAAAATAAGAATAAAGAAAAAAATGCTCAATTCTAACTTTAAAAAGTGGGGGCTGGTGTGCATTATTATGACTAATAACCTGATATAACTCTGGAACAGCATAAATGCACCTAATATTGAAGAACCAAAGAAACATCTGTTGAGTAGGAGATATCACACCCTGTCTTATTGTATAACAAATCACACAGCTAGTAAGTAAACTCTCAAAGAAACAAAATAAAGCTAAGCAATAAAATCATTCCACAATTGCTTTCATCCTTCTAAACTGTGTACTTCAACAGAACATAGACTCACTTCAAACGAGCAATCAATTTATAAGGTCACAAGATCACAAAAAGGCACAAACACTAAAAAATATTTAAAAATATATAGACTATAAATTTGATGTATTCTAAAATACGTAAAGCACATTTTAAAAAGTATTCTAAAAAGTGTACAGAAAGTTCTCTGATGCGCTGACAAGTTTTCCCCGGTAGTGTAAATAGTACCATAGGTATCCAATTAAAAGAAGCCACTAACCTAGTCAACAAATGACAAATAAATACATTTAAGTAATTATGTTCCTTTGATATATGCATCCTGTAATTTTTCAACTATCTTTTGCAGTCTTTCAGAAAAGTATAATTCAGACTAATAAAGTAATCAGACATATTTCAACAGACTCTGCCAAGTAACTATTTTCCTTTGCTATATGCATCCTGTCATTTTCCAAATATGTTTTGTAGTCTTACAGAAAAGTATAATTCAGACCCTGCCCCTCCTTTAAAATTAATGACATTTTCCAGTCTCACCATGTTAAGCAATTTACCATAATATTTCCCCAGTGTAGTAATTCACACTCTATGGAGCCCTCTTGCATATCACTTTCATCAGTAATTATGTCAGTGCTTTCTATAAGACAGTAGTCATCAGGAAAGCAGCATTTATGTGCATCTTGTTAAGAGTGTACTCGTCTTTACAAGAGACGTTCCTATACTTCTAAAATGAGTACACTCATCAGTGATTCCAAAGTCTTATTTCTGAAGGACTACTACAGATGCATAACTAAAACTAAGGCAACAAGATGGAATTTACAAGCTGACATGATTTGCTAAGAATCACAGTGAAATGGTCAGCGTGGGATATACAGACCAGGCAGTATTAAGCAGTTTTTACAAAGAATTATGAAAAATGTGAAATATTTTCCATGAGTACATTAATAATGTAAAAACTCCCTCCCCCACCCCTGTACCCATCCTGGAATTGTACAAGAGCTGCCCCCCATTTTGCAGACCACACCTCCCCTCAGGTAGAACTAAGGTGAACTCCTACCCTAGTGGGATAGGCATGCCTATCCATCCCTGCCAGGTCCTCAGATGCCCGAGCCGCTAATAGAACCTGGGTTACCGGGCCATAACAAAAAACAGAATGAAGAAACACTACTAAAGAACAAACGGGAGCTGTAGAACTGCTGAATTATTTTAATGTGTTCTGGTACCTCGGCCAAAAGCCTTCAGAGGAATTTAGCAGTTCTACAGCGCCTGTTTGTTCCTTCAGCTGGGCCATAGTTAGGGCTTTATCCATTTATGTCACTATGCTGGTGACATATAACCCTTTATTTGACAATAACACTAGTTATTTTGGACAAATAAAATATAATTTTTTTCATAAATCCGTAATATAAAAACAGTATCAACAGACAAATGGTGACACTAATATCAATGTGTAATGCATTGTTTACCAAAGAGCTCATGTTTTGCATTTTTTTTTGTAACTTTTATTATTTATCAAATATTGCAAATCATATGATGTGTTTTCATTAGAGGATTTTATAGAACAAATTCTTGGAAAGTAAATGTTTCTCTGACTTTGAAGGCTTTGGAAAGCAAGGGAATTAATTAGCCTTCAGCTACTCAAGATTGAAAGACTTAAATTATAGTCTCCTGCCTGCAGAATTGCAGCTTCATGAAAATTCATCTGTCGTGTCATCATTGCTTTAAACTCAGTTTGTGAAATTTCCAGGAGCTAAAGTAAATTAGTTACTATGAACATTTTCCAAACCTACCAGAATGATATTTCATTTTTTTTCAACTGAAATTGTAATCCTCTGTTTAGACAAACTATAACCCCTCCGTTCCATGACTTCCCAAGTGTGGTATAAATTGCTTGAAATCCAGAGTTTATTATTTTTTCATGTTCTTTAATATGTCCTACTGTAATTTGCCTTAAATATGCCCTACTGTAATTTGTACGTCGTTCCTGGACATACTATACCCCGCTATACCTTTCTAAGGCAATCTATAAATGATAAATACCACCCTCTTTGATTTCCCTTTTTTAAGAATTCATTAATGCTGTTTCTGGGATTACATTCATTTGATCAAGTGCACATTGCTCGATCGGATATAACACCGACTTTTATACACAAATCTCATAATAGCAAATGGTTGGAATGTCATAAACAACACCAAATTCGACATTTCCTATCACTCTACCACCTAAATGAGCGCTACCATGGGTCAAAAAGGGTGAGATATTCTACGATTCGCAACTCTTGCAATCGCTTTTTTGAGATTTTGCCGCACTGCTTTCGACAATACCCGCATGATCATCCACCGGCCAATCAAATGCATGTATACCCTGTTTCTAGATTAGAAAAATAACTCACACTTTCTATCTCCTGCGCTACACTCCTCACATTGGCACTTCTCAATAGAAAACAGACTTTACAGACTTGAAAACATGCCAAACAGTAATCTGCCCAATTTCACATCCATACATACTATATAATGGACATTCTCTGTAAAACAATGTAAAAACAATGCTGTTATAACAATTTTAAATACAGCCCTTGTCCTCATTATACAAAACTGAACATCAAAAACCTATAAGTAATCAAACTGAAATAGTAACTGTAATCATCAAGGAATATACATTACTCTGGGATTCAGTAAACTCTGTGTAGGCTTCACGCGAGGCCTGCATGGAGTTTATGTGTTAGCATGATTAGCAGCAGCGTTAACTGCATATGCATGCTGCGCATTGTGCTGACAAAGATACAAGTGAGGTTTCCATACAGAGCAGCATGAAAGCAGGAAACACATGCATACAGGTTTGCCTGCATGCGAACTTGCTCTGGGAGATTGCCTGGACAGCTGCAATGACTACCAGGGGTGAAAATACTTCAGTGAAAGCAGTATTAACACATTATAGAAAAGTGTACTCACTGCAATGTATACTGCAACAGGTTTTTGCAGACTGAAATAATGGATGTTGGGATTATCAACAAGATACAATATAACATAAAAACGGGTCTATATTAGAACATCGACTTTTTAAAACTCGAATATTCTAATATCAACCCCTATTCAGCGAGCGCTGACAATATCAAACATGCAGAACAGTGAAATTTTTCCCAGGGAAAAAATTTGCTGTTACGACACGCATACACACAACACAAGCACACCAAACAAACAGCAAACCACACGCATACACCTAAAATCCTACATCTAACCCTACACTAAACTGTACATACACCACTAGCTATCCACGTACCTTAACCCAAACCCTAACCCCAAGGTCCATCACTATCGCACACTCACCTCACCCGTGCCCTAACCCTAACTCACCTACCCTGCCCTAACCCTCACATCCACACAATCGCACACTTATCTGACCTGTGCCCTAACCCTAACTCACCTACCCCACACTAACCCTCACATCCACACAATCACACACTTACCTGACCCGTGCCCTAAACCTCACGTCTACACAATCACACACTTACCTGATCCTGACCCGTAACTTTCCACCACAGTGCTGAAAAAAGCGAAGCCACAGGAATGGCCAACCGAATTCCTTCCCTAGGAAGAAATTCGGTGCTCCGCAGCTTCACTATTTTCAGCGTTCGCTGAATAGAGGTAGATATTAGAACATTCGATGTTGTGAAACTTTGATGTTCTAATATAGACCCCATAAAAACACTAGGCAGGGAAAATGTCCTGATTAAAACAACCACAGACATGAATTATATGAATGAAGAAAGAGAAAGAGGGCATGTAAAATATGACAATGTACACAAGATAGAATATGTCAATGTATGTACACTTCTAAGACAAGTCAGTAGCATAACATTACACATGTGTAGATAGCACAGTATGTAATGCTGTTTACCCCCTCCCTGTATGAGTGTATAATCACACATGATAGTATATATATATATATATGTGACAGTCACACAAAGTTACATGACAATGGAGATAAATGGTTGTGCTATAAACATCACTGACATGCTCACTGGAGAAGATATTTAGCAGGGATGGTAAATGCAGTTTAGGGTGTGTGCATGTTGTGAAGATCTGTAAAATGACTTGCTTGAATATGACTGAAATGTCAGCATACCTCACAAATAACCATGGAGACATAGCAGCAGACTCATGGACAACTGCTGATAGGAGCAGACACTATCATAAACAATTTTAAAATATATACAACATTAATCTATGACATTGCCAGATCATGTGGGTTTAAGTTATTATACATGATCTGCAGAAACAGACATGTACAACTATAATGATTGCCAGTATTCTGTAAGGGGAAGTCACCACCTCTTTTCCAAAAAATAAACTGTCTATGGAGGGGTTAAGTGGGACAGCTTAAAACTGGAGATGAATGCCTGGGCAATCTTGGCCATTTGAGAGGTTGGCATGACACACAATCCACAAATACAAGAATCAAACCCAAGCCAACAATGTTGTCAATGATCTCTGTATTTTCTGAGTGCAACACAGAAATACATATCACACATGCATCTTGTACATCACCTAGAAGGGAAGGTTGCACTGTCAATTTCTCTTAGTATGAATACAAAAGAATACTTCTATGTGGCTGATGTGTGGAAGCTCACTGTGTCGAATGTAATACACTTGAGTAAGGCATCCCTGGCTGACATAGGTATTGGCCGTAAGGATAACAACACTTACAAACAACACACTGTTATGAGTTGATTCCCTACATACAGCAGTGTATTGCATGCATCTGCCACATATAGCAATGAATACTGTCTGAAGGATCTGCAATTGATGTGTGAATTAAGAAGTGATAGGTTATAATGAAAGTACAGCAGTATATGAGACTGATGTCAATGCATCAACTATGACCATGTGCACAGAAACTGCAGCAGTGCAAAGTGTAGTATCAATCGGTAAGGAAGCTGTCACTGTGATATTGTTCACATTACAAACAATGCATGGAGCACACTGTATAAGCACATGTCAAACTTCAAGACGTGTAATATAGGTTCATAGGTAGGTACTAGGCTATAGGCCCTGGGGCCTATACAAGCCCAGCCAAAAAGGTACCCTGGCTTTTGCCACCCAAGAAAATTATTTTCCTGTGCCACTGTCGAGCAGAGCCACAGAGGTGATCCCCGGAGTGAATTTCCTATTTCCCATCCAATCATCAAGATTTTTCTTGAAGAGTGCTAATGAGGAGCTTTGTTTGATATAGATAGGTAGTTTATTCCAGAGTATGGGAAGTCTCTGGGACAGGAATCTATCCCTCTGGCATATTCTGTTTATTGTGGTGACAAGGTTTTGGTCCCTAGAGCATGTAGCTCGGAGGGATTGGGATTTCTTTAGATGGAGCATGTCCAACAGCTCTGGGTTTGACATAGCTTTGTATGTTAGGCAGAGGTCACCTCTGAGTAGGCAATATGCGACGGAGTAAAGCTGGAGTTTTTTGAGACGGACTGCGTAGGGCATCTGTTTGAGACCGGTAATCCTCTTTGTGAAGTATTTATGTGGCCTTTCCAGTTGTTGTAGATGTCTTGTGAGGTACATACCAAAAGGGGCATTGTACTCTATAATGGGTCTAATGAGTGATGAGTAGAGGGGAACAATGACCTCTTTTCTTCTGGATGAGAAACCTTTTGTGATGAGGTGTGCCACGTAGAAGGATTTCCTGACTACTGTGGCGATGTGATTATCAAAGGAGAGACTACTGTCCACCTGTGTCCCAAGGTCTCTTATCACACTTTCAGTGTTAAGTATACTACCGCCTATGTTGTAGTTCATGGGTACAGAGTTTTTACCAAAGGGGATGACAATGCACTTTTTGGCATTGAGCTTGAGGCCATGGCTTTGAAACCAGGCATCTTTCTCAGTGAGGCCCTTTTGTAGGATGTCCACATTGTTAGGAGTTTTGATTATGGCTCCTAGTTGGCAGTCATCTGTGAACTTCGTTAGCCATATGAGCACTGTTCACCTGACATTGCCAGTAAAAATGTATAATGGCATGAAGTCCTGACATGCATGCATCGTGTTCATACAAACTGCCAAGTGGTAATACTGATGAGATGTACTGTTACTAACATAATGTTGTACAATCATACTGTAGCTGATACAATTGAACTTCATATGTTCATAGGTTAATAGGAGACTATTAGGCTAATGTTCCAAGATGACATAAAAGCTTCGACATATTTAACATGAGTTTCACAATTTTAAATAGCTATGTGTACAAGGTTCACACAGTTATGAGCCTATGCTTGGGGTTGGGAAGGTGATTTAATCGCTAAGGTGTTTGCCTTACAAGCACAAGGTGCAGGATTTGAGTCTCACAAGGGATAACTGGCTAGGCTTAAAATGGCTCACAAGGGCAGTTAACTTAGTACTAACCTATGCAATGTTATGTAACACAAACTGCCTCTATCCATGAAGGACATGGTGTAACACCATGAGTACAGTTACCATTAACCATCCATTGATGTAAGTTGCACTCAAATAAGGTCAATAAAGGCCTTTGCTTTACATGAATGGGAAACTTGTTCCAGAGAAAAG
The DNA here is from genome assembly GCF_019279795.1 of Protopterus annectens. Taxonomy (NCBI): domain Eukaryota; kingdom Metazoa; phylum Chordata; order Ceratodontiformes; family Protopteridae; genus Protopterus; species Protopterus annectens. The sequence continues at coordinate 509,233,519 of NC_056736.1, forward strand.
GTAGTGTCCGACAGACATTTCTATCTCTCCAACATGATTTATTATGTCAGAGTCTAAGTTAACATCCTTGGAATGAGTGGACCTCTTGCATTTTTGCCTTACCAATGTGTAACATTTCCATCAGAGCCAGATTGTAGAATGCCATGTAGACCAGACACAAGTCAGCCCTTTGCAGTCTGTAGGGGACAGAATACAGTAATATGTCTTGTGATCTTTCCCTTAGACCAAGAAGAAGAACAAGAAACTGGAATTGAGATCATTAGAAGGTATCTTAGTAGATTTACCAAGTTCGAGTACACCTTTGTTAACACTATTTGTACCCTGTTAGAAAAAGTTTTGGATAATTATTTTTTTACCTTCCTGGGCAAACATTACAAACAGAAATCAGGGGTGGTTATAGGGGCAAGGGTAGCTCCAGTGTTTCCAACCTCGTGATGTCCTGGTGGGAACAGAGATATTTTAAAATTCACCTATTATTTGAAAAGGTCACTTTTTACAAAAGATTTATTGACAACCTTATTGTTGTCTGGAAAGGCACTGAAGAAGAATTTCATCAGCTACTGGTTTCTTTTAATTCTAGCACTTCCTTCCTGATGTTCAATATGAGTGGGTTTGGAAAAACCATCAATTCTTTGGATATTTCTTTTGTTCTCCATTCGGGAAATCAAAAATTTGAAAGTATGAGCTTTAAAAAGGAAACTTTTGTGAATCAGTATTTACATAGGAAGAGCCAGCACCCACACCACATGAAGAAGGGTGTGGTGTAGGGACAGTTCATCTGTCTAAGTAGACTGACCAGTGAAGACGACACTTTCACAAGAGATGGATATTCTGAAGTCCTTTTTCATGATGAGAGGGTGCAACTCTGAATGGCTCGCTAAAATCATAAATGAAGTCAATTGTTATGAACAGATAAGGTGAGATCAATCTTGCATAAACAGAAGCCTGAAAACCAGCTAGTCATTGGTGACTCCACAGAGAGCCCTTTGATTCGTTATTTCGGGGGGGGGGGCATTTCCACTCCACATCACAATAGACATGCAGCTGATCAAAGATGTTCTCAAGGAGAACTGGGAAATAATGTTGAGAAATGGTGATCTGGCTAGAATACTAGGAGACAGCCTCATTTTTATGTACAACAGATTAAAGAATATTAAATCTATTTTAAAAGGACACTGAAGAAAGAAAGTGGAAGAAAAGTAACATCGGGGACTTACAAAGGTGCCAGATGCAAACAATGACCCTTCATTTGCAGCATCGCTAATATTTTTATTAAATATTTGAACTTGGAACTTTGGTCCAATAACAGGTGCAATTGTAATTTCAAAGGTGTTGTATATTTAGCTTTGTGTGATTCCTGTTCCAGCTACTATGTTGGTAAGACTATAAGAAGATTGTCATACAGCATTTATGAACATACATTATCTATTAAAAAGGTTGACACAAGTAATGCTCTAGCAAAGCACTCCTTACAATGTACTGACTTTGTACTAGATGTAGTAGACATGAGTGTTTTATCAGGAAACTACAATGTAAGGCTGGAATGCCGAGAGTCCCAATGGGAGATTGGATTAAGACTGGGCAGACATTTGGGCTTAAATGAGACAGTTAACATAAAGTGCTTTTTACTAGCACAAAGGCTATAAAGGCATCATTTGCTTAAATTGTCAAGATTTGAACTAAGATCCACTATATGTTTTTTGTTTTACACTGTTATCTTTAAATTTTGAGTTCTTGGTGTATAGTGATTGGACATTCGTAAACATGTGACTTTTCAGTCACCATTTTTAAACTGGCTGAGTGTCCAGCAGTTAGATTTTGATGAAGTTCTGAGCGTTTATTAAAATCAAAAGCGCTTAATCTTAATATTGTTTCTGTGACTTGTTTTGTGCAGCTTTGTGGAAACTAGACTCATGTTCTTTTGACTATACACATGCACAGTTACACATACAGACGCACACACAGTTTGTTTGTTGTGCAATTTAAACCCCTGTTTAACAATTGATTCCAGCTGCAGAACACAGTAGTTAACATTCACTCCGTCCTAAAGTCTGATTTTTTTCTTGGCATAGTAGTCTTTATAGAGGAAGGCATCATAATTATGTTGCACGTAACATATACTGTTATGAGACTTGTGCGCAAAGTGTGGACATAAGGTTTGCTTTTGTGCTTGCTATATGTACAAATACTCTAAAAGATGGCTTCTTTAACCTATATGCAATAAGCTGTCATGAATGCACTGCAAGAAATTTGTTTTAGAGCTGTTTTTTATTTGTATGGTTATTAGTTAGTTTTGCATATTGAAGAACTGAGACATACATGTACCTGTTTCCCAATAAGCTGTGTACCTAACACAGTCAGTTTCTCTCTCTCTCTCTCTCACGCACACACACACACACACACACACACACACACACACACACACACACACACACATTTTGTAAAAAGCATGATTGCAAATAATGTGTGAGTGTTCATCCTCTGATGAATTAATGTCCATAGTAATGCATGTCTCAGACAATCTCAATGTCTAGTGCCAGAATAAAGCTTTAAAAATGTAACAATACAGTTGACCTCTTTATTTCTGTATTGTATTTGACATTAGACCTGTTAATGAGATATCATTTTAAAGTGCATTGGTGCAAGACACACATGAATCTGAATAAATATGTGAAGTCCCTTCCCTTTTGTTGTGTTTTTAAATGCCTTTTGATTGGACAAAGAATAACTGTGCAATAACCATAGTAATGCATGCCAAATACCTCTTTACATAGTGCACTGCGGATAAACTGATTTGTGCAAACAATGGCAAAGTGTTTGGGCAAGTGAGATTCACATTTAATAAATAAAACTTAAACTTGAAAAGTAGTTATGAACATATGCTATGAGAGAAAGAGCAGACACATACTATACTGTTTATATTGTAGTTAATATTGGAATGTTGTGTCATAACTTTTAGTACAAGAAGAGCTGTTGTTATTGCCTTCCCTGTTTGCATGGAGTTAAGCGATGAGCAAACGCAGTTCTCTGCTTAACTGGGAAACTAGTAATATTTTGATTGGTTTGTCTTCATTTGCACAAACATGCTAAGCAGCGATGCATGGCCATCAGCACTTTGGGCAGTACTGAGTGTAAAAAATGCACCTGCTGCCTAGCTTTCCATGTGGCAGTAGGTGTAAGACCAATGAGCTCATGTTCAGAGTACAGAAGACAGAGGGTTAAATTACACCTCATTCACTTTTTTCACAGATGGTGTCAGGATGGCATTATATAAGTAAATGTGTAATTACTGCAAATGTGACAAGCAATGACTGCAGTGAAGTATGTGTGTGTCTTCCACAATTTTATCATTAGTACCTACCTCTTCACAGTTGTACAACTACTAGCTGTTTTGCAGGCCTCACTGCAAATCAAAATTTAATTCTGTGTGCAGCTTTCTAGAAATGACAAGGGTAGTGCATGTTTTAAAATGATTATTTCTGACTTAGCAGATATGCTATTTGTGTCTGGCCAAATATCATGAAAAGTGTATGCTGTATGCTTTATCACAGTAAGGACAGTTTGCACATGACATTAGTTGAAGATTTCATTCATCATCACCTCAACATATCACAAATATGACCCTACAGATGACTTTAACATATTCCACAACACATGAGCAATGATAAACTGTCACATTAAAGTATTACCTGGCAGCAAGGTCAAGTCAGTCTGCAGACATCATCTGTCAACCTAATAGATACACATACGTACAGAAGTGGGAGTGATGGGATGAATACAAGGAGAGATGAGCATGCACATAGTTGTGTTTTTTTAATGGAACATTAAATGCCATGTTTTTGGTCTGTTGTCGTCATTAATATGACATGCTGTCTAGCATGAAGTGAGTGACATACAGGCAAAGAAGGCTTGGGAGAGGGACAACAGGGTTATGACAAGCAGAACAGGGTTAGCTAAATATTTGAGAGCAGTGGGAATGGATGTCATTTCATGTACTCATTTGTGGGCAGCACTGAATATATCTCCATGAAAAATAATAACTTTGGAACATTGTAATGTCTGTTATGAAATATGTAATACACATATATTATCACACTAAGAAATGATGAGAGATGCATCTGGAGGTGAACCCTTGAAGCTATTGTAAAAAAAGAGAAAAAATCATCATTCAAGTGATTGATGTCAACACTCCACACAGGAATATGCATTTTGTTACATTCAGCAATCTAAGTAACTTTCAGAGTAAAAGTAGAGCCTTCACTTTGGTTTAACTCTGTGTTCCTTTAGCACAGCAAGTTTAAGCAGCATTGTGCAATGATAATTGGACTAGTGCGCCTGATGGTAATACCAAACCAGGTTTTTCCATAAGACAAAGAACCATTCACCATCACTCAGCATTGGTGCTTGATACCAAACTCAGCTCAGATGCAGAGAATAAAAAGTAAAGGCTTTATTAGGGCCATTCCTGCCCATGTGTGTGGTATGTGATTCTATTTTTTCATGAGATTAAAGGTGTACAAATGGGGTAGATAGGAAAGTGGTGACATGGAGGCTAAGTAGGGGGAAGAACAAAGGGGAAAGAATAAAGGAAATTGCAGGAGGGAATTTGAAAAGAAACATGGCTATCCACTTCTTTAACACTATAATGTGAACAAGTAGGAAAAAATGGATACATTTGTTCTGTCAACACAACACAGATGGATGACAACACTGCAACCATGTTATATAGCCAAGTGGACCAAATTAAGTGTGTTGAAATGCGAAGTACAGAGCCAGCACCCATGCAAATGGTGAATAGTTGCATGACCGTCAAATCATACACCAATGCAATGTATGAACACATACACAAATGCATGGATCATGTCATACCCACTAGAACCAAGATGCTCTCCACCAAAAAGGAAGCCAATCTGGTGGTCCCCTGCCATAAACAAACTCTAAAACAAAAGGATGAAACTGATGGGAATAAGGTGAAGTCCCAAGACTAGAAAAACTGCCTTATCTACCTCAACAAAAAGTTGAGATCCCTCATCAAATCCTCTAAAGCTAGGTATGAAAACAGAATTGCAGCAGATAGTAAAGACAACCACAAGGCCTTCTATAGTTATGTAAAGAGTCTCCATGAAAATACCCAGATTTGCTCTGAGCTACTGCACAAAAGTACCTCCTATACCGAGATAACAGATATTGCCAATATACTGACCGACAGATTCAGTGCCAACTTTAACCCCCCAAAGGACCAGTCACAATACAAGTAGATTGGCAGGCATCCGGTATTACTGCTGCACAGGTTAAAACAGCACTGCCCAAGGCCAAGAATACAGCTTCTATGGGACCTGACAATATCCCTGGTTGTGTTCTACATAAACTAAAGAGTGAAATGGCACATCATCTGTGTGTCCTGTTCAATCACAGCCTCACCTCAGGCTTTGTCCCTACCAAATGGCGCACTGCTATGGTCACACCTCTCCACAAAGGAGAAGCAACTAGAGACCCTGGGAACTATAGTCCTATTAGCCTGATGAGTCTGATTCGCAAAGCTATGGAATGCATCATCATGAACCTAATAAACAAGGACATAGGGGATCTCCAAACTCTGGATCCCACACAGTTTGGTTTTGTGAAGGGTAGACCATGCCTGCTCAACATGTTCAACTTTTTTGAGTCAGTCACCAGAGATGTGGATGAAGGCAAGGTGGTTCATACAGCCTACCTTGATCTGGCCAAGGCCTTTGATACCATTCCCCACCCAGGAATCATAGAAAATCTCACTAAGTTAGGCATCAACCCCTATATCACTAGGTGGGTTGCAAACTGTCTCAAAGGTAAAACCCACAGTGTGAAAGTAGCTGACTCCAAATCAGACTGCCGACCTGTCACGAGTGGAGTCCCACAGGGTTCGGTCCTGGGTCCTCTCCTGTTTGGTATCTACTTCTCTGAAGTCCAGGCCAGCACGAAGGGACACTAGCTGACAAAGTTTGCAGACGATTGCAAGTTGGGATCTATTATTAACTCCCCAAGTGATGTTGACATCCTACAAAAAGGCCTCACTGAGACCAATGACTGGTATCAGAATCATGGCCTTAAGCTCAATGCTAAAAAATGTGTCATCATCCCCTTTGGGAAAAGCCCAGTTCCCATGAATTCCACATTGATGGTAGTCCACTGAACATAGAAGGCATTATAAGAGATCTGGGAAAACAGGTTGACAGCAACTTCTCTTTTGACCACCACACTACGACTATGGTCAGAAAGTCCTTTTATGTAGCCCATCTCATTACTTAGGGTTTTTAATCCAGGAAGAAAGAGGTCATTGTCTCCTTTTACTCTTCCCTCATTAGGACAATCGTTGAGTACAATGTCCCATTTGGTATGTACCTCACTAAAACTTGCAACAACTAGAGAGGCCACAAAAGTACCTCACAAAGAGAATCCTAGGCCTTAAACATTTGTCCTGTATTGACAGACTCAAAAAACTCCAACTATTCTCTGTCTCATATTGCATACTTAGAGACGATCTCTCTTGACTTACAAAGCGATGTCTGACCCAGCTCTGTTAGAAATGCTACATCTAAAGAAATCCCAATCCCTCCGCACCATACACTCCAGAGACCTCAACTTCATTACCACAATCAACAGAATATGCTGGAGGGACAGGTTCATAACCCAGAGACTGCCCATGCTATGGAATAAACTTCCCATACATGTCAAGCAGAGCACCTCACTGGCCCTCTTCAAGAGAAATCTTGATGAGTGGATAGGAAATAGAAAATTTACCCCAGGGATCACTCCAGTGGCTTTACTCGACAGAGGCACTGGGAACTAAGGTCAGGTGACATGATGCCAGGGTAATCCTATGGACTAGGCTTGTAAAGGCTCCAGGGCCATTAGCCTAGTACACACCTATGAACCTATAAACCTATGTATGGGACAATATTTTCTTGTGGGGCAGGTGCCCATATTTATGTATTTATTTATTTATTTTATTTCAAAAAGAGAGGTATGTTGGGAATGGGACATAGGAATGTCAGGGTCAATTAGGCAGGGCAGGTGAGGAATCAGGTACAGACAAGCAGGATAGACAAGGCAGTCACAGGGATGGTGATGGATGCAAATGATTGGGGACATCATGATTGGAGATAGGTATGGGACATCAGAGGCACATGCTCGTCAAGCATGGGAACAATGAGAATCTAGTCCTCACCCTCAGAACTGTCATCACTGTCCTCTTCCTTGGCTCCATATAGAATTACTTGACATTTGTTTTTTTTTTCTGCAATCCGACCAGAAACTTCTTCAGATGGCTGAAGCAAGCACCAGTTCTACTTCCTAATACCTCATGCACCATCCCTGACAGTTCCTAGTGTATGGCATAATCCCCATTTCCACCAATACTCCTGGAGGGTACCAATGCACCAGTTGCTGGGGCAATGCTACCTGATGCTGATGGTCTAGATAGGACAGGGCCTGCAGAAGCACTACTGCCAGGTTGCATCCCAGATGTGCTGGCTGTTGCTGTGGCAGCCAGTGAAGGGTTGGCAGGCTGAGCTGGAGCAGTTGGCCTACCTCCCTGTACTAAAAATCAATTTGTTTCTTGGTAGTAAAGTATGACATCAAAATGGTATGATGACAAAATTAAAAAAAAGTAAAAAATAGAGAAAAGGGGAGGAGTGAAACAGAAAAAAAAACAGCTGATAAGCGCTATTATATGTTATATAAATTCTCCATTACAATTAAATATACTTTTACTAGTATATTAGCTATAGATCTTTAAGACTCAAAAATAGGATTGTGAATTGTAACAAGTTGTCCTTTCAATACGCATATTGCATATATGCTTTTAAAGATAATACAGATTGTTAACAACATGGCATTTATGCCAGTTTTGATGAAATTAATATTAAATAATTAAAATTGTAATTAGAATGCTTTTGTTACTTGTGGAACATGAACCCACCATATCTGAATACAGTATTATACTTGCCTAATACAATTACCTAAAGCTACAGAATAAAGCATGCATGTTTTCTTTTCCAGTTAAGATCTGCATACTTAAGTTGTTAGTAATGTATAGAAGAGCAATAATTTTAATACAACCATGTTCATTTGAGCTGCACATATACCCCTGACCTCTTTGAGTCTTTTCAATTATTCAGCATGTGCCTCCATGCTAACTGAAATTTCCTAAGCAGCTGGAAAATAAAGAAGGAGAGGAAAAAAGACATAAAAGCATTATGCATACCTGTCTTGGTTTTCTACAGCTTTCTGTATCAATTCAAGTCACTTTATCTGTATGTGGGACATCAGCATTTCTAAACATATCCAGCCACTGGTTGAGTTGTGCCTACTTACACTGTATCAAGTAGTTATAATGATGCCTGCATTGTTCCCCAGTGTGTGGTATGCGAGTGGCACTAGAGGCAGCCTTGCGCAGACTGTTCCAAGTCTCAGCCTTATGCTGAAACCCAGTATAGTCCCCTGCAGCAGTCTACAGCTGTAGTACTTTACAAGGAGTACAATGAATATTTTTGACTCCTCCACACTCCATCTTTAAGCCCTGAAATGGGCACTATCCTTCCCAGCTCCTAGCATGTCTGCACATGTATGCCAACAGCAGTTAAAGTGTTTTCCTGCCAATTTGTGATATTGCATTTTATGGCCAGTGTAAAAACCCGCACAATCATGCCAATTGCATCTGCACAATGTTAAGTGTAAAATAACATTGCCAAACAAAGAAGAAGGCAGTTTATGAACTAGGAAGCGTAATGTGGCAGTTGGCATTAGTTTATGGCATGTGTGCTGCTTTACATGACAGCACTTTTTCCAGTGGTCAACACTGAGATATTAAATGACTTGGCTTTTAAGACCTGAATTTGGTGGGATCAAAACTGACACATTTTGTGGGGCCTTACACACTTACACTGACAAAAGTAATTTGTACATTATGGGATTCAAACATATATAAAACAGAAAATATATATACAGTATTTCTACATAGGTGTTTCTGCTCATTGTCATAGAAGAATTGTGTGCCAAACATGGTCACTACTAATATATACTTTAAAGATCACGTGGTGCTATACTTCAATTAACCATGGATGTGTATGATCTGCCAAGGACCTGGCTTATGCATTCTCAGGTGTGATGCAGTTGTAATGTGTAACAATATACTGGAAATACAGATATTTGTATTACTTTCAGAGCAGATTCCTGAGTTCAGACCACACAAAACATTCTACTTTACAGCTATATTTGTATTATGTGAGGTGTGCAGATGACTGCCAGTAAAGTATGAAATCCATCCCAGGTCAGACAATAAATGGTTAATTACAGAATCATAATTGTCATGATACTCTTAATTATACATATAGTACATATAATACCATGTGTCTGCTGAATCAACCTGCTATGCATAGTTGTTATGGATAATTATCTTCATTCTGTTATTTTATATATAAATTAAAGTAGAACATCTTTAATAAAAAAATGAATGTTCCGGATTAGAACCTTAGATCACCTGTGTTCTGGCCACAAACTTATACCTGCTACCACAAGGAAAACTATGAAGCAGGTGTATGTTTTTCAATCACTACTGATGGCTACATGATGCCGCTTAGGCTGTTAGCGTGAATGAAGAAGCAAGTAACAATGTTTCTTTTTTACAAATATCAATCTTTCCTTTTTTTCTGCAGCAGTGAACCCTGTCTGTGCACAGTTGAGCAATGTGCAAATAAGACAGGCAAAAGTGAATATACATTATTTTTGTTCAGAATGATTGTGATCATTTATCAGTAAAAAAATAATGTGGAACTCAAACCACAGTCTACCTGTCAGAGGTACTGTGTATCTTCACAAGGTAGGCTATACATACAGTTGGTTCACAAATGTAGTTTATGTTGTCATTAGCTTCCAAGGTGCTGATTGCACAATATTGCTAAGCATGATTTGCTCCCTAAGGCAACTGATATTAATTTTTAAATATTTATGCATGTGACTGTGTTTGCACTAAACTAGGTGCCACACTAATGTTATTAAGAGAAAGGACAGTTAAAACACTTGTTAACGAATTACACAGTTTTAGATTTGAACTATATGACAAATGAAATTTCAAAACATAGTTGGAGTGTATTATCCCTCTTTGCCATAGACACAGTTTTGCAACAGCAATCAAATCATTCACATGCAAGCAATTCAAATTTTCTCTGCAGTATTAATAGAATATACACATGTACATTCTCAGTTGGTTAAGCATGTGTGGCTTAAATATTTAGTGCAAAGAGTGATCACACAACCATTTATAAAAATATTTGCAGAAATGCAGCTCTGTCTTCTCTTTGTATTGTATTCATTCTTCCCTTATCTGTGATGTAATCTCAGACATACAGTCTATAGAGCATTTTATTTCATAGAATTTAAATGTATGATAAAAATGCATGACAGTGAAACGCATTTTCGGCAAAGGCAAGAATGTGGCTATTAGTGAACAAAAAATATAATTAAATTATTATATTTTTCATTTAAAACTTGCTGAAGTTAGTTCCACACTTTGGAAGTATATCTTCACTGACACATCCACTGCAGGGAAGGTTGTCTGAATTGCTGTTCTGTTTCCTTTCACTTAGACTAATCATTCACAGCTGTAAGCCATTAGCAACTAACAATCGTGTAGAGGCTACATTATGTTTGCAACTGCTACACAAAGTCAGACATTTGGTATTTGGCAATTCTAATGAGCGCATACCTCATTTCCATCTTCACAGTGCTCAGAGGGTTGAATCTATACTATAAAAAGGTAATCTTGTAGCTAGGGAACTTGAAGGTGATGAGACTTGTGTATTTGGACACAACAGACATTTGGTATTCCTTTGAAGGAGCTTTATTCATAGAGAAGGTTTATAATTTGGCTAAGGTATACTTGTATTATTCAAGTACATTCTAAATTTTGTAAAATGTTACAAATCTTTTTATATATCCAGCAGAGAATGGAAATGTTATCTGTATGCAGTTCTTATGCTTCAGTGTTAGTGTAGGCATTTTTTGGCAGGCATTTACATTTCTGAGATAGGTTATACTTTCAGCACAACTATTATTTTTAAAATTTGATTTTTCAATGTTTTATGCTATTGGTGAGAAATGTGATATACGTGTCACTGACACAGGTGTTATGCTTCTCAGATGGCCCAAGGCCACCTCCACTGGAGTGGTGGGCACAGTCAGAAGTGACTGGCATTCATAAATTGATTTTTCTGTTGTAAATGTCTACAAATCCCTATAACTGTGTGGGAAGCATATATACAATGAATTCTGTTGTATTCCTTGTTTTGTATGAACCTTCATTTGATTGCTGTTTTAGGGGTGGGGAAGCCACCTACCATTCTGTGTTGCAAGAACAAAAGTGTATTTCAAGTGCTTTTTTGTTGAAAATGTGAAGGCATCTTGATATTTCAATGGGAAACATAATACATCAAATATGTGATATTCCTTTGTTTGTATAAACATTGGTTTGTGTGTGAAGGGAGGTAGAACAACCACATGACCTTCACTTTTTCTACATTATAAGTGTGTTTCCAGTACTTAATGTTGACAAAGCAAGACATTAGTTATGTGATATTTATGATGTGTTTTATCCATCTCTGTTTTCTGAGTCAGAAAGTCAAAGAAAACTTTATTGTTGTTCAGAACTATATAGCAGTGCAGCTGAATGAAATTTCAATGCTTCATTCTCAATGCAGGAAAGAGCTGCACATGCAGACAAAGAAAAATTAATAAAATATAACAGTAGAGATTTATTAAGTAACAATTAGTAAGTAAAGCAGGACAACAGTGATCCACACCCATCCCAGAACAGGAGACAAGGAAAAGAAGGAACAATGTGAAGATAATACTGTCAAAGTAAAACTGAAACAATAGCAGCATATCTACGATTAGACTGAATTATTGCACAGTTTGTATATTGCACTTTACAGTCCTTCAGTGTGTAGGTGGGCTACCTTAGTATTGCACTTAGTTATTGCACATCCATAAAATAAGCCCCTTGATAGGCCAGTTTTGTAACAGACTTCATAGTTTGTTTTTCACAAGAGTTCAGCAGTCTAATAGTGAGTGGAAAGAAACTATTTTTTAGTCTGGTTATCTTACAATGCAGGCTTCTGTATCTCCTGCCTGAGGAGAGGCAAGTGTACAGACCATTGACAGGATGCATTGGATCTCAGGAAATCTTTTTGGCCCTGTTGATGCACCGGCATTTGTGTAGATCTTCCTGAGGAGTAAGGGAGGTGCCAATAATTCTTTCTGCTGACCTTACAACTCTCCTGAGAGCATTCCGATCCTGATTATTACAGCTCCCATACCAGACTGCAATGCTGTTGGTCATGACACTTTCAATGGTGCCCCTATAAAAGGTCAGAAGTATGGAGCTTAGTAATTTTGCCTTCCTAAGTTTCCTTAGAAAGTGCAAGTGTTGCTGAGCTTTTTTTTGATTGTGCTGGATAGATGGACTGACCAGGATAAGTTCTCCGTGATATGATCACCCAAGAACTTTGTACTCTTGACCCTTTCCAATGTCCTCCCTTTCATCACTAGATGTTTGTGTGATACTTGAGATCTTCTGAAATCAACAATCAACTTCTTTGTCTTGCTGACATTCAGTGCTAGATTGTTGCTGTCACACCAGACCAGTAGTTGATCAATCTCATTCCTGTAGGCCTCCTCCTCTTTGTCTTTGACCAGGCCTATAACAGTGGTGTCATCCACAAATTTGATGATCCTTTTTGTCTCTTGTCTGGCAATGCAGTCATGTGTCAGCAGAGTGAAAAGGAGAGGGCTTAAGACAAACCCCTGTGGTACTCCTGTGTTCATGATGATTCTTCTGGAGCTGTTGTCTCACACGTGAACCTTTTGAGGCCTTTCAGTAAGGAAGCTCAGAATCCAATTACATAACTGAGATTCTATGTCCAGTTGAAGGAGCACAAATGATTATGGTACCCAAGTCTACAAAGCCATGTGGTGACCCTGAAAGTAAAGATAGCCACCATGGAGCCTTTCAGCTTGAGAGAGGATGTGGGGATACCAGAATGGAGATTTGGAACCAGTTAGTCAATGATGTTAACACAGTAGGAGTTCACAGCAATGATTATGATCAGGTGCATCATCTGGCCACTGATATTATTTCTTCAGCCCAGAGAAGGCCAGATGCTTTTGCCTGAGTACAGCTGGCTATGGGAGGAGGGTCCTGCTATTGAACCCCCACAGACACCAAATGAACTGTCAGAGATCCAGACAGCTCAGTGGAAACTGCACACTATGTGCTTGATGTCAGCGTGAAGTGGCTGGGAGCACAGGTGTGTCCCAGGATTATCTTCCAGGTAAACTTACATATAGTAAATTTTATATTTACTTGTGTACTAAAATATATAATTTGAATCATATGTCTGGTGATTTTTTTTTTATTTCTGTACCTATTGATGAGTTAATAAAGTTATATGACACAGTTGTTCAGTGCACATGGGTGTGGGTGGATGTGTCAGGAAAGTTTCAGTTTCAGCTATTTCTTACATGGTATATAGGCAATTGTGTATTCCACATTCCCCTGTGTTATTCCCATTGTGATGGTTAATTGTTATCCTTTTCTTGTTTCATTTCTTCCAGAACCATCCTCCCTACAAAGTATGGAGACATCTGCACATGGAAAGCACATATTTATTTAATTATTAATGGCCATTCTTTACATATATAAATTATTTGTACATGTGAGGATGGTGTAATGAGTGTCTGTATTGCTGCACCATCTGCAATTGTGTGACCAATGTTACTTTGTTATCATATAAATTGGTTTAATATTTAGTGCAGTAGTAATTTCTTTTGTGTTTGTTGCTTATTATCATGGGTGATCCTGATGGTGGAAGTGTCGGACTCTTACCACCTGATGTCTTGAGTATCAGTAGGCTCTGATAATGATGGTGACCAAACAGAGGCACAGTCAGAGGTGATGTAGAAGTTGAATCTAACATTGAGTTGTGATTCACCCATCCCTTGGATTTCCATCAGACACAGTCAGTATGCCAATGCATACTCATTCCATGGAGCCCTCAGATATTGGAGAGATTGAGGATGACACACTTGATTAGGGTAGTGTGGTTACTGTGGCTTCAGTATCGGTTGACTATGACCATAGCTAAAGTGTGGATGAAGTGCCATGAAGGAGGATTGGTACGGGTGCTTGCTGGAAGCCTGTTGTCCACATCCACCTGATCCCGGTGTGTCATTACATGCCACTCAGCTTACATTTATGGCCACCATGGAGGCACAGGCACACTCCACTTTGTCCTCTAAGGACATGATTAGGTTTCTAGATGTGGCACAGGTTGACATGAATGACTGCCTTTGCCATGTGTCCAGTTCAATGGATGGGATGAATGACATGATGGAATGGGCAGTGTCTGTAATGGAACTTATTCTGGGAGTGAACAGAATCCACATGGCAATAGGTCAACTGCTTCATCATCTGCTGTTAGCCAATGTGGCCATGCATTATCCTGCTCCCATAGTGGCATTACTTCCACTGTTCCAGCAGTGGTTGAGGTGTTTGCACTGAGATGTGGTAGGCCATAGGGTTGTGACCTGGACGTAGTCACGAGGAGACCTTGTCCAGCAGGCATTGCTCATGTTCAGGTAGCACCACCACATCTGACCATGGGCATGGATGTGCAAGTGCATCTCCTGGCAGATCCGGTTTTCATGGCCAGGGTTGATGATGATCAACTGAAAATTCTACCATGCACAGCTCACACCTGTCTGATATGCCAGGACATAGACCTAGCACAGACCTTGACTGTGTTCTTGCAAACAATCACACACACATTTCACATTGGGTGCCAACATAGACACACACACACACGCACGCACACACACACACACACACCTAACAGGTACATGATGCATTCATGAGGCTTGCATGTCATTCTGTCTCAGTGGCTATTTGATAATTAGCTACATTTCTGCCTGCCTACCTCTCTTACTCACACACATTGACTACTTTTGTGTCAACCATGGCCCCTTGTCACACACCCCCCCCCCCACCCCCACACACACAGACAACACCCTGTGCTATCCTGTTGTTTCTATCTTTTGGATTCATGGATACATATGTCTTTTTTCTGTTGCACAGGACACATAGCTGACTAAGTGCTATATGTGCCGGTGATACATTTTTGAAAATGGTATTGCTTTCTTACAGCCTTTTCACTGTTGTGATGAATTCCCTGAAATTGTTGATACGTCAGTGCAGCTTACAGCTCCAGTTGTGAGAAGGTAGGGATAATTAGAGGCTTTGGACTGCTTTTTGTATTGTATGGTTTTTCAATGCATGATGCCTATTAGCTCATAAACAGCAGAAATGTATTAACATATGTCAGTCCTGTAGTATATTGATGTCATTGCTGGACAACTCATACACATTCTGTCTAGGTACAATTTCAAGTAACAGTATGCAAGTATTTGCCATTTATATGAATTCTTTTTATTAACAATTTTTAATAATGCAAGACAAAATGGTAACAGGCAAAGCACAACCAAAACAATGAAAGTAATATAGACTTATATACAACAAATAACTATTTACAGATATGCCTTATGCCCAACAAAATAGATAAGTTAACAGAGATTAAGCTAGAAGGATATCAAATAAAGTATTCCAATATTCAGTAAAGTGGGTACTAAGTATTTGGGTGTATTTCAGGTATTTGTGGGCAAGTAAGTGTTTGGTAGCAAGTTGTTTAAATCCATCCCAAGTGAGTAGAGCTCTATCTTTCCATTTAAGGGTGATATAAAGTTTGACAAGGGAAAAGACTGTTATTAAAATACGAGTCTGAAGTTTGGATAACCCAGTAGAGGGGATATGTAATATTGATAATTTTCAGGACAAAGTCATTTTTTCATATCCCATTTTTTCCAGTTGTACCCTATGGGAGCACCATAATCTATAAGAACATTTGCAGCTCCAAAAATATGGAGCAGATCAACATTGTGATTGGTACAATAGGGACAGATGGGAGAAGAGGAGGGACATATTTTAGAATGTATAGCAGGGGTATATGTAATATTGATAATTTTCAGGACAAAGTCATTTTTTCATATCCCATTTTTTCCAGTTGTACCCTATGGGAGCACCATAATCTATAAGAGCATTTGCAGCTCCAAAAATATGGAGCAGATCAACATTGTGATTGGTACAATAGGGACAGATGGGAGAAGAGGAGGGACATATTTTAGAATGTATAGCAGGGGTGAGGTATGCATTGTTTAAGATCATAAGTTGGGTATAGTTATGTTTTTTAAGGGGATTAAATTTCAAGGAGAGTCGAATAGCTTGGGAGATTTGGTTAGAGGCAATGGAGGAATTTTGGTCTTTCCAATAGTTTGAAAATATTTGATAATTTTGGGTTTGGATAGAAGAATAAGGTTGTATGATTTAGAAATCATTTTCTTCTTAAGTAAGATGAGGTTCCATATGGATTTGCAGGCTTTAATATCATGTAGATTTAGAGAGGTATCTTCCAAGGTATTATGACAGAGTTCAAGGATTTGTCTCAAGAGGATTGTATAACATTTGGGTAGAGACATGTGTGGTCTTATTTCGGATAATGAATTATTTCTGAGAGGAAAGAGATCTGCTATAGTTAACTCTCTGATAAGGGGGTATTTATCCAAGTTGATCATTTTGTTATTCAATCTAAGGTTGGGGTTGAAGTGGAATGGTTGCCACGTATTAAAGCAATGGACAGTTTTAGAGATTTGAAAATCTTCTGAAGAATAGTTATTTTATGCTTAATGGTTGATATTAACTTGAAGTTTTTTTAGGCTTTCTGTATTCAGGTAGGCTGTGTGAACTACCTTACCCTCATCAATGCCTTGGTGACTGTTTCAAAGAAGTCGACCAGGTTCAAGAGGCAGGATGTCAATTCAAAAAGGTTTTTGTTGATTTGTAAGATAGTATGGGCATTGGAGTTTTAATGAATTGTATGAAAGCTGGACGAAAGTTGAATGTAGGGAGAGTAGATAGGAGGAATTATACATTCAATCTGTCAAAGGCTTTAGAGGCATCAATAGGTAGAGCATATACATGGTTGTGATTAGTGGTAGAAAGGGTTAAGAGGGCATCAAGGAGAAGAGCGTGATCAAAGGCTTGTCTATTCTGAGTGAAACCTGATTTTTCAGTGGAGATAATGGTAGAGATAATAGGTGTGGTCCAATGTTTGTCTATTCTGAGTGAAACCTGATTGTTCAGTGGAGATAATGGTAGAGATGGTCTGAGGCCTACTCAGAGGTGATCTCTGTCTAACATACAAAGCTATGTCAAACCCAGAGCTGTTGGACATGCTCCACTTAAAGAAATCCCAATCCCTCCAAGCTACACGCTCTAGGGACCTAAACCTTGTCACCACAATAAACAGAACATGCCAGAGGGATATATTCCTGTCCCAGAGACTTCCTATACTCTGGAATAAGCTACCTATCTATATCAAACAATGCTCCTCATTAGCACTCTTCAAAAAAAATCTTGATGATTGGATGGGAAATAGGAAATTCACCCCGTGGATCACTTCTGTGGCTCTGCTTGACAGTGGCACAGGAAAATAATTTTCTTGGGTGGCAAATGCCAGGGTACCTTTTTGGCTGGGCTTGTAGAGGCCTCAGGGCCGATAGCCTAGTATCTGCCTATGAACCTATGAACCAATGAGATAATAGGTTTAATTCTGTTAGCTAGGATAGACACATAGATCTTCATGTAGAGGTTAATAAGAGCAATAGGCCTATAATTCCAAGGGTTTTTTAAGATCAGAGTTGGATTTAGGGATAAAAATCATTTTGGAGGCATTTAAATGTAACTCTTTTATTCCATTATGAGTAATGTAGGTAAATAGGTGGAGAAGGAAAATAGATATTTGTCCCAGTCCCCTTCAATAAAACATCACACCAAATGACATTTGATGACCTTTATTAAATTTCCATAAACATGACTGTTAACCAATACTCATTAATTTCAACCAAAACATTATATATGTGAAAATAACACCCATGTAACATTAACATAGGACACCGTGACCCTGCTCATCCTGATCAGTAAGCAGCATCCATACCTCCACTCGCTTACTTATGAAGCATCATACCACTCGCTTCAGTTACCATATATTGAATTACTTCCAACCAAATATGCAGCTTACCTCCACTTGCTTATTTACTTATCAAGCAGTGAAACCACTCAATTGCCTTTCCTTATCAAGCAACACAGCCACTCACTTGCCTTTCCTTATCAGGCAGCACAACTGTTCATTTGCCTTTCCCAACTTATTGAATTGAAGATCCACCACCAGAGGGGGAACAAAAGTGGTCAAGCCTGCCTCTCTTCTCCACCCTATCCAAACTTGAAAAATACCTGCAAACCCCACTAAAAGGGAGGGAGGGTGGGTAGCAAGTTCATGCCAAAATGTCACTCCTACTCCAGTTACACTTGCCTAACACCCTTTACACCCCTCCCTACTCTTGCCTCATTTCCTCCCAACCATCCCTCATTCCTATTTAACCCTAACCTCCCCTTATCCTCCTAATTCCTACTACTCTATTTATCTAGCCCCACTTGAAGATGTCCCTGGACAAATCAGTCTGTTCCAAACCTCATTTGTCCCAGTCTTCTTCTATGAAACATCACACCGAATGACATTTGATGACCTTTACTAAACTTCAGTAAACATGACTGTTAACCAATACTCATTAATTTCAACCAAAACATGATATAGGTGAATTAACATCCATGTAATATTAACATAGAACAGTGTGACCCCACTCATCCTGTTCAGTAAGCAGCATCCATACCTCCACTCGCTTACTTATGAAGCATTGTACCACTCGCTTCAGTTACCATATATTGAATTATTGCCAACTAAATAAGCAGCTTACCTCTGCTTGCTTATTTACTTATCAATCAGCACAACCGCTCACTTGCCTTGAACATCCAACACCAGAGGGGGAGCAGAAGAGGGCAAGCCTGTCCCTCTGCTGCACCCACCAGCCTGATCAGGCTGTTTCCCCCTCTCTCTGACAAACTTCAGCAACCTATCCACCATTAAGGCATTAGACTAAACATCATTCGATGTACCCCATCCTCTCTAACCAAGCTGGATCTGAGTCATCACCTCCTAAACCCTATCACATAACTAGCAAAAATAACCAGTTACCTAAACAACTGAAAATAAACCACAGATACCTCTCCTATACTAAGGTAACAAACATAGCCTCATAACCAATGTGCATGAACTAAATAATCCTTACTTCACAACCAATGAAAGCCTTACAAAGATACCAGGGGCATTACCAGCTAATTGGACAACCAAACACTAAGCTCACTAACACTAAAAACTACACAGGGGCAATTGCATACCATCATGCCACATTGAGCCCCATTTACCACCCAATGAATGTAATAACCAAATGAGATCCAAATGAAATCTCAAATCCCCCAGCTTTATGTAAATATGTTGGGTTTAAGCTTCAATACTATGCTACTAGTCAATGTTAAGTTTGATACTATCTAGGTAAATTTGAATTAAGCTTGAATGTTATGTTACTATTCAATGTTAAGTTTGGTGCTATCCATGTAAACTTGAATGCTTTTGTATACACCTTATATTTTGCTTAAAATATACCTGTGGAGATTTCTTCCTGTGCCTCCACTGAAAATGGACATGTATCCAGTCAGAGTTTCCAAACATGTCCTACTTCAGAAAAACTACAAAAGCATGCCTTGCTTAAGCCATCTATCACCCCCATAAACAAAGCACCCTGTTCCCAAAATATACCAAACACACCATCTTACCTACAGTGCTTCCTGAAACCCGACCTACAGAATACACTCAAGCATAAATGAAATGGTTCTTGTGGTACTCCACATAAACCTTAACCTAGGTTATTTCCATCATACCTGGGAAGAGTTTGTTTTGGTTCATTAATCTAGCAAGGAATTTTGAGGGCAGGTGGGACCACTCCGAGTAGTTTGTTAGAGTCCTTATTTCATGGGAATAGAAGTTTTTATTGTTGAGGTCCAAAAGCTTTTTGTGTAGATGGAGTCATTGTTTTTCAAATATAGGATTAAAAGCTGATTGAAGTTGAGTCTCAAGCTTATTAATTTTATTTTTGATAGATGATTCTTTGGAGAAGTACCTTTTTAATAATAAGATGGTTTGTTGATGAGTTTGCCTCTGATCATGGATTTAATGGAGACCCAATAAATGTCAAAGGGTAGTTGGTTGTGTTCAACAGAGGTCAAGGCTTGATCGAGGGTACCTTAAACTTTCTGTAGAATCTCTTTGTTGTTTAATAAATTAGGGTTGAGTGCCCAGCTGTGGCCTCTATTTTTAGTACATGGGTCTTTGGACCAGGCAATATTTAGAGTAATCTTAGAGTGGTCCGATAAGAACTTGGGTTCAGTCTGAAGTAGAATGTTATAATTGAGGAGAATATTATATTAGAGACAAGGAAAAAGATCCAACCTGGACAACATCTTATGGCAGTGTGAGTAAAAAGTGAATTTATTAGTGGGGGAGTTATTGGACTGTGAGGTACAGGGATCAAATAAATAGAAGTAATTTTTGAGTTCCATTATGGCTAAAGAAGCATGGTTGTTATGCTTGGCTTTAGTGTTTGTTCTGTCAGTTAGTGGATCTTGAATAGCATTCTAGTCTCTACCTACAATATAGTAGTGGTTAGGGAAGGAGGAGAGGATTTTGTAAATAGTCATGATAAATTCATGTTGTTTGATGCAAGGGACATATAAGTTTTATAAGAGAATGGGTTTGTCTAAGTGTGGACAGCAGAATGTTATGTAACAGCATCTGCCTTCAGTATCTGTGTCATAGCTTTTGTTTCCTGGGGGAAGTTCTATTTCACTATGACAGCTAAACCTGAGCTATTCATATTCTTGGCAGAGGCTATAATAGACTTAATCCATTTTTTCTTCAGCACACAATTCCATTGTTCTGGTATTAAATGTGTTTCCTGCACTAGAGTTCATAGGTTCATAGGTGTGTACTATGCTAATGGCCCTGGGGCCTTTACAAGCCTAGCCATAAGATTACCCTGGCATAGTGCCACCAGACCTTAGTTCCCAGGGCCTCTGTCAAGTAGAGCCACTGGTGTTATCCCTGGGGTGAATTTTCTGTTTCCCATCAACTCAGCAAGATTTCTCTTGAAGAGGGTCAGTGAGGTGCTCTACTTGACATGTATGGGAAGTCTGTTCCATAGCATGGGCAATCTCTGGGTTATGAACCTGTCCATCCAGCATGTTCTGTTAATTGTGATAATGAGGTTGAGGTCTCTGGAGTGTGTGGTGTGAAGGGATTGTGATTTCTTTAGATGTAGCATTTCTAACAGAGCTTGGGTCAGACATGGCTTTGTAAGTCAAGCAGAGATCGCCACTAAGAAGTCAATATGAGACAGAGAATAGTTGGAGTTTTTTGAGTTTGTCCATATAGGACAAGTGTTTAAGGCCTAGAATCCTTTTTGTGAGGAACATTTGTGGCCTCTCTAGTTGTTGCAGGTGTCTAGTGAAGTACACGGCAAATGGGGCATTGTACTTGATGATTGGCCTAATGAGGGAAGAGTAGAGGAAGACAATGACTTCTTTCTTCCTGGATGCTAAACCGTTAGTAATGAGATGTGCCACATAGAAGGATATTCTGACCACAGTGCAATGTGATCATCAAAAGAGAGGTTGCTGTCAACCTGTGTTCCCAGATCTCTTATATAGCCTTCTGTGTTCAGTGGACTACCATCAATGTGGTAATGCATGGGAACCGTGTTTTTCCCAAAGGGGATGATGACACATTTTTTAGCATTGAGCTTAAAGCCATGGTTCTGACACCAGTTGTTGGTCACAGTGAGGCCATTCTGCAGGATGTCAACATCACTTGGAGAGTTAATAATAGCTCCCAACTTGCAATTGTCTGCGAACTTTGTCAGCCAGAGTCCCTTCGTGTTGGCCTGGACTTCAGAGAAGTAGATACCAAACAGGCTAGGACCCAGGATCAAATCCTGTGGGACTCTGCTCATGCCTAATAGGCAATCTGACTTGCGGTCAGCTACTTTCACACTGTGGGTTCTATCTGTGAGCCAGTTTGTAACCCACCTAGTGATATAGGGGTTGATGCCAACCTAAGTGAGTTTTTCTATGATTCCTGAGTGGGGAATGGTATCAAAAGCCTTGACCAAATCAAGGTAGGCTGCATGAACCACATTGCCTTCATCCACAGCTCTGGTGATTTACTCAAAGACGTTGACCAAGATGAGCAGGCATGCTCTACCCTTCACAAAACCAAACTGTGTGGGATCCAGAGTTTGGAGATTCCCTATATCCTTGTTTATTAGGACCATGATGATGCATTCCATAGCTTTGCATATCAAACTTGTCAGGCTAATAGGGTGATAGTTCCGAGGGTCTACAGTCACTCCTCCTTTGTGGAGAGGGATGACTGTAGCAGTGCACCATTCGGCAGGAACAAAGCCTGAGGTGAGGCTATGACTGAACAGGGCAGACAAGTGAGATGCCAGTTCACTCTGTAGTTCATGTAGAACACAACCAGGGATATTATCAGGTCCCACTGAAGCTGTATTCTTGGCCTTGGACAGTTTTATTTTAACCTGCACAGCAGTAATACTGGGTGCCTGGCAATCTACTGGTTTTGTGACTGGTCCTTTGTGGGGGAGAGGGTGGTAAAGTTGGCACTGAATCTGTCGGTCAGTATACTGGCAATATCTGTTGGCTCGGTATAGGAGGTACCATTGTACAGTATCTCAGAACAAATTTGGGTATTTCCATGGAGAATCTTTACATAACTATAGATGGCCTTATGGTTGTCTTTACTATCTGCTGCAATTCTGTTTTCATACCTAGCTTTACAGGATTTGATGAGGGATCTCATCTTTTTGTTGAGGCAGATAAGGGAGTTTTTCTAGTCTTGGGACTTCACCGTTTTCTGCATTAGTTTCCTTCTTCTGATTTAGAGTTTGTTTATGGCAGGGGACCACCAGATTGGCTTCCTTTTTTGGAGGAGAGTGTCTTGGTTCTATTGGGTATGGTGAGATCCATGCATTTGTGTATGTGTTCGTACAGTGCATTGGTGTATGATTCTGCAGTCACGCAAATATTCTCCATTTGCATGGGTGCCATGAAGTAGGCCAACTCTGTTTGTAGGATCCCAAAGTTAGCTTTAGAGAAGTTTTTGTATGGTGGTTAACTTTGCTAGGGGAGGGGGTGGGAGGGATGTGGATTTCCAAGGTGATTAGTTTGTGGTTGGATCTAACCAGGGAGGAGCTGGCTGTTGGTGTAGAGCAATGGTCGCTCATGTTTATAATGACCAGGTCAAAGATGTTGCTACTTCTAGTGGGGTAAGAACAAGCTGGTCCAGGGCTTTGGAATTAATGAACTCCAGAAAACGTTGGGCAAGTGTATTGGTACTTAAGTAGTTTACCCAGTTAATGGAGGGGTAGTTGAAGTCACCTAGTAAGAGAGTGTTAGGTTGGACACTAATATTCTCCAGGGTGCTTAGAAATGTGGAGTGCGAGTCTTGGGACATGGTGGAGGACCTATAGCAGGCTACGACCTGAATTGCTGTCTTACCCAGTGTTAGCTGCACCTGAAGATTCACTGATGCACTATGTTGGGCTACCAGTCTGGAGGTGTGTGCATACTTTATGAATATGGAAACACCAACACCTTTGGAGCTTCCGTCTAAGTTCTGGGTTCGAAAGGTGTGGAATGAGTTATAGCCTGGTAGTGCAGGGGTGCTTTCTGCTGCCTTGAACCAGGTCTCTGTTACAGCACAAATGTCAATGTTCTCCATTTTAAGAAGTGCCTCGAGTGAGTGCATTGTGAGGTTTAGACTTCTAGCGTTGAGCAACATGACCCTCAGATTCTATTTGTTTGTAGCTGTTACAGTGGTAATTTGGTCTTTGGAATATCTCCTAAAAAAGGAACTATAGGGGTGGCAAGAGCCTTGGCCAGTATCCGGAAGCACAGGGGTGACAGATGCAGGCCATCTCTGGAAAAGCATCAAGGTCTATCAATCATGTCATCCCAGGCAGACAGATACTGGATCCCCTTAGAATAACACCAGAAACTTAGCCAATTGTTGAAATCAATCATTTTCTACTTGTACTGTGGTATAATTCTGGGTGATGGTAGGATGCTGCTCAGGGCAATGGTCATACCCGCCTGGGCTACATAATCCGAGAACTCCTCCATATCTCTTTTCATGTAGTCCAGGGAGGTACGTCTCAGGTCATTCACACCCACATGTACAATGACAGAGTCATATTTGTACCTGTTGTTGAGCAACTTGAGTGAATGTGTTATGTGTTGGATCCTGGTACCTGACAGGCAGCTGACTGTTACTTTCTCCTTATTCAACCTAGTGAGTGGGACATCAGTGTGCCTCACTATCGAGTCACCTATGACTAGTTTGTTGGGCATGCTGTTCTGCCTTAGGGGCTTTGGTTGAGTGACACACTGTTTAGGAGAGTTATGTGTCTTATGATTAGTGTTGTGTTGTGGTGGTCAAGTGCATTTTTCCTTTGAGATCTCTGTTGCTTGGGTAGATTTTTTTGAGAGCCACTGCAAAGGTGGGTGTGTGGTTTGTGTTTTTATGTGAAGACAGTGCTGATGTATCTTCCAGAAGGCTATGTGTTCCATGTGGTGTAGTGCAAGTGTTGACCTTCTCCTCTTGACCAGCTATTCCGGTCTTGGCTGGAGAGTGTGTGGCTTCCAATTTGCATATATAAGTGCATCTCTCGCAACTCTGAGTGTTGGAAGGCAAGAGGAGAGGGTTGTCGGTTTACATGAGGCAGTTGCTACATTGCCTCAGGATGCCCAAGTTAACCAGGTTAATAGGAGAAAGCACAGGGAACTGACCTTTACAGATGCCTGGTGGGGTAGGCATTGATAATAAGTACTAGATCTGTTTCCTTGTAGAACGTTTAGTTGTGTTAGCACTTGAGTGCTACAATAATTGCTACAAGAAGTCTGGTAAAGTGCTAGACTAATAAGCTAGTATAAGTGCAGGAGAGGAGAGAACTAGTAGATCTAATAGAAAAATTGAAGAGCAGGATCTGGCACAACTCAGAAGCTTTCAAACAGTCTTGGATATAGCAAGTCTGCATCTGGACTAGACTAGTTACAGGAAAGGCAGGAAACAAGAGCAAACATGGGCTTTTAAACCAGAAAGTTGAGAGAGATGGAAAAACTGTCCAAACGGCCAATAAACTACAATTTCTGGGCCAGGAACCACTCCTTTTGTGGTAGAGTTAAGTTGGCTTTAGAATTAAGGACCAAGTGAAAAAATAATTTTCTTTTCTTTTCTGTATGAATCTCCTTAATATTTCATGAATCAATTATTCACATGGAGCTGGGTTATTTTTGGTTACACTGATAAGGAGAAAGGGGGGAAATATGACAATAGATACCTTAGTTTGTAGGGACATAGGTGTAAGTCTCTTCCTGCAATTACCTTGTGCCTAATCCCAAACCTGCATAGCCCAGAAGAGATCGGGAATGTAAGTGGTAGAGATCTGACTTTATAAATATTGAGATGATTAGTGGGCATGCTATCTCTAATCATTGTATTTCTTGTAGTATGTAATCCCAAACTTAAAAAATAATACTTACAGGGTATAGATAGCATAATTTCCTAACAAATCAGCTGCAAATCTCTAGCTCTTAGTGTGTTAAGTGGGGTAAGGTAGAGAGTAATACTCCTACCCACTTATTTTCCTGTTCCGGGTTCAACACTTACCTTGATGGTCCTGTAGTTGCAACTGTTATAATTCAAGACTGAGTCTGTGTGATGCTAACAGTGCACAGCTATTACATGGGGAAGTAAAGATTGTCAGCATTGCCTAGCATCAGTGTTATTGTAAATATGTGCATAGGATGAAAGTTGTACTCGTACGTAGTAGTCAGCATGTGACTATCTATTGCCTCTTAGCTGGGCTGAGGGCATTTTGTGCACACCTACTTCTACCTACACCCACAGTGTCTAGTGGTTCCCCCTCCGAGTCCTCACCTGCATATGGCTGTGGTGGCCTTACCATTGATGGTAGAATGTGTGCTCTATTCAGCTGGTGTTCCTATTGCAGTTGTTTTCTCAGGATAATTTTGTTTAAGATAGCACAGACAGTGATAATTTTGTCAGAAGAAATGGGATCGTACTGTAGGCCCCCCCCCCCACCGATGTATCTAGGGACTAACACTGTGACTTCAGCAGCTGAAACACTTGCTCTATCATATGTCTTGTTGGAGCGTGTGTATCATTATAGCATTCCTCTGTGGGTGTGTGTATATTTCTGATGGGCATCATCAGCCATGGTTTGACTGCATACCCTGCATAACCCAGTAAATAGCCTTGTGGGATATCTCCCTGGAAATCCTCTGGTAGAGCTGTGAGTTGTGCCAGATATGGGAGTCATGCTAATAGCTGGGGTTGTCAGCAGACGCATTCAAGATGATTCCCTTAGTGTTACATAAGACCTGCCAGTTAATGGAGTGGAAGCCCTTTCTGTTTATGCAGAACCTTGCTTGTCCCCAGGTGGTGCTTTGATCTCTATGTGTGTGCAGTCTATGGCACTAAAGACTTCAGGGAAGTGTGCTAGGGGTCAGAAATTCTGTATAGTTGTAGTTCTGTGCTCTGGGCTACATGAAAAAAAAAAAAAAAAAAATATATATATATATATATATATATATATATATATATATATATATATAGTCACTGGCATGCTGTAGCATAGCATTCAGGAATTGATGGAGGATCCTGGATGCTGATACCTGTGACACCTCCAGCATGTCCCCTGTGGTTTCTCTGAAAGGCACCTGTAGCTATAAGTCTGAGTGATACACATATCTCCACAGGTATTGGTTCCCCTCAGTTTGCCCTTGCTCTCAGTTGAGGACAACAGAGGTTGAAGAGTTCCCAGAGTGTTTCTCTATCCACCCTGTAGCACTCAACTAGTCCACCTCTTGCATCCCATGAAAACATGAACAGGGTCTAAATACCCTTCTCCTCCTTTTTAGATGAGGTCTATTAGCAGCAGCAGCAGCATAGACGTGAGCCTGTTGCACATACACATGAAGAAGAGCAGCAGCAGCCCCTAACATTCCTTCTCCAATTTCTGTGGTCGCATTCCAATAGGTTTTGGAATTCAAGTCCAAAACCTACACTAAGTGTATGTGATCGCATTATAGCTTGTTGAATAGTTCCTTTATCTTTGATTGGTTGATTAGCATAAAATTTAGTTGCTTATGCTGTAATTAGTATGCCACAATGTTTACCAGGTTTGTGCAGCTTTAAACACCATGTAGAACAGCTTACTGAATACAAATCAGCAAGCTACGGTTTTAGCGAGCCATGTAGATTTTATTGACTCTTGCCCTACAATTGTTTACAAAATATTATTATTTTATTACTTTGTCTTTACTTTTAAAGTAAGCAGTATATCCTGGTAGTTTCTAACATCATTGGCTGTCTTCCACACCTCAGTATATATGGCACCAAATTAAAAATCACATGAATTTCACACAATGCAAATTCCCCCATCCACCCACCTTTTAGTCTCCATTTTCAGACATTCTGTACCTTGAAAACATGGCATTTTTCCACTCATGAAAATATATTCCTCAAGTCCAGAGTTCAAATGATCCTAATAGTCCAATAAACTCCAGGCCTTAACAAATGTCTGTTTGTATGGCATGTTGTCACCAAATAGTTAGCCTCAGTGTCCATGACTTGCAAGGAGCTTTCTACTGAAACGTAAGCACTCAAAATGGTGAGTGCCAAAACGCTGAAAAAAAAAAAAAAAAGACAAAAAACCCTGAGGAGAGCAAATGTTGAAAACCACACTTCTCCTTAAAACTTCTTTTTGCAGGGGGTACAAGCCCCCTACACCCCTGAACTTATATAAAATAACTCTGAGGTCACCATACCTCTGGGAAAAGGGAATATTGAATATTCTGTGCAAAAGTGTCTCAAACAGTATATATAAGTCCGTACTTCCTGACATTCAATCTCTGCATTTCAGGACTTGCTCTATTGAGTCCCAACATTTCAAATGGTTACCTTTGCAAAGGTTTTACTTCCTCAAACTGCTACATTACGGCAGCTTACAACCCATCATCCATTCTCAGATTACATCTACTTGTAAAACACAAACAAATAAAAGTTTCATAGCTGACTCTTGGTTTAGGCAGTACAATGACCTTCACCTTTGGCTTAGACAGTACAAAGACCTTCACTTTATGGTTATCATATCCATTAACCCATTAAAATACAATAAATAAGGCCACCTCTTGCAGAAGCAACTGAGTCCTAAAGCTGGTAGCAGCAAAATACCTCTCTGATTTTACTTCCCATAGGGCACCATAAATACAAACAATCATTCTGTTTTCTCAGCTTATATCCTTATAGATTTCTCCTTAAGCATACCATTTTTCCTACTGAGACAGATTCACTGCTTAGAAACTCTGGAGTGCTCCCATACTGTTTCAATTTCTTCTCCATGCTCTCAACCACTGGACCTCCTGTAGACAGTTACAATCTAACATTCATTAGTCAGCCAACTTTGAACTATCTCTAATACAGCCCCAGAGCTCACAAGAGATTTTATACCAGAAAAAAATATCAGTTTAAAATGGCAGATCTGACTAATCCAAATTGAATTGTCTTCAATCTGCATAATTGCATAAATGGCACAAGTGTCCCTCCTTCCCTATGTATGTCTGCAGAAAAAAAATGTTTAAGAGTATTTGAAAATTCTTCCAAGTGAAATTCTTACATAGTTGCCACATCTGCTTGAGAAAAGAGCCTTTTTTCAAATGAAGCAATTCTGGCAAATAGATGTGTTGGTTGCATGAACATATACATAAATCCTACATACACACACTATCATCATTTCAGGTGCATTTGGGGTTCTCCATGAAGCCAAGATTTTTCATAAAGGTGATTTGATTATTTTGCTCCTCTTTCTTAGGAACATCCATCAAGGTTAAGAGTTTTCTCTTTGGGAATGATCTTGTAGCTATATCTTCTGATCTTTAACTGCCTCAAATGGAGAGTGACAATACAAAGAAAAGTAATATACAGAGAATGGTTTCAATGGTGTCTGAGGTGATTATTCTGGGAGAAATATTACTTTTTTTCATTGATATGCTTGCAGGAGTAGTAAGTCATACTATGGGACTCACAAGTATTGCAGAGGCTCTTTCAAGCTGCTTTTCAATTCAAATACATAAGAAGCTGCCTGACTGACAGTTTCTAGAACAATAATCCTAATATGCCTCTCCTGTCTCATTAATATTAATATTTATAGATTTGCATATCCCCACCCCAAATCATACAGTCCATGCCTTCCACTCTTGGGATGATAAATTATAGACCAACTCCACACATTTTATTCTTCCTGTCTTTAAATCCCTCTGATTTATATAACGTCCTCAATGTAACCATTCTCTGATAATATCCTCTTCTCATTCATAGTACCTACAGCCTTAAAATATTACTTCGACTCTATCTGAATGATCCAACTTCACTGCTTATCCTTTTTCATGTGAATCAAAGGTAATGACATGTTTCACTCCATTGCTTTATTACAAAGTTATTTTTGAAAAGTTATTTATTTGACTTAATTTTATTACCTTGCCTGTATCCTTGAAGACATTTTCTTTTTTTTTTTCTTGAAGACATTTTCAAGTTAAGGTTTGCATTCTTACTTCTTAGAATCTTAGTTAATTAACATTATCTCATTATTCTATTTAGCTCTTTAAAGCACATTTTTAATTGTATATTGATATTCTATGCCAATTTGTTTTTAAATTGAACAATGATACTGCAATGCTCTTTGTGTTCCTGTATTATGCAAATCTGTATACTTGAACTTGAATTTTGTATTTTTTTGTATTTTAACCCTGTAACTTTTCTTGACAGTCCTCTGCTGTTTCTTTTTATCCCCTGCTGGTCTTTTCCTGTAAAGAAAAATGCAAGTAAATAAATCAGATAAGCATCAGCACTATGGAAACAATGTTACCAAGCTGCTGCTAGTGGAAGAAAGAAACGGAAGCCTGATTTCTTATAATGAAACACAGATGTGACATGTTGAAAAACAGATCTCATAAAGTAAACACAAGTATAATTGGGTTCCCAGAACCAGTAGTAGATCCCAGGCTAGAAGATTAATTAGGTCATCAAATATGGACTCCCGTCAGCTTTAATATGATGTATGTATGTCTGAATGTCTTTATATGTGTACTGATTATTTCACTTTTCTTAACTCAGTGGGAGTGCTGCTCAACTGATATTTGTCAACCAGCTATCAGGCTGAGTACAGGTACTGAGATTAAGAAATACTAGGCAAACGTAAAAATATAAACAGAGATAATTCACCATATACACAGCCTGATTCTAGGTATAAGGACATCCAGGTATGCATGCTACCATTTCATTTATACAGGAGATTTTGAAGGAAGCTAGAAGGTACAGTAAAACAATGAGTTGGTAAAAATGGTGAATGACTTTTCTACCTAACTGTGTGTTTGGCAGATGGTTCTGCTGAAGCAAAAGCATGCAAAGGAGCCCAGATGTAGATTTGCTTTCTAGCAGACATGGCGATTATGTGGAACAATCAGGATGTGGTAGCACATAAAGTGAGTGAGACCAGACACTATGGGGATTCATAGTTATAGGTTTATAGGTACATAGGTAGGTACTAGGCTATCGGCCCTAGGGCCTATACAAACCTAGCCATAACAGTTCCCTGGATATTTCTTCCCACAATATTTACTTCACTGGACCCCTGTCTAGCAGGACAACTGACATGATCCCCAAGGTGAGTTTCCTATCTCCTGTCAAATCATCAAGGTTCCTTTTGAAGAGGGCCAAGGAGGCACTCTGCTTGACATGTATGGGCAGTCTATTCCAGAGTATGGGGAACCTATCCCTCCAGCATGTTTTGTTCATTGTGATGACAAGGTTTAGATCCCTGGAGCATGTGGCTCTGAGGGATTGGGATTTCTTTAAGTGGAGCATGTCCAACAGCTCAGGGTTTGACATGGCCTTGTATGTTAAGCAGAGATCAGCTCTGAGTAGACAATATGCCACAGAGTATAGCTGGAGTGTTTTTAGACGGTCAGCATTGGGCATCTGCTTTAGGCCTGTGATTCTTTCAGTGAGGAATTTCTGTGGCCTTTCCAGCTGTTGCAGATGTCTTGCGAGGTACATACCAAATGGGGCATTGTACTCTATAATAGGTCTAATGAGGGATGAGTACACTGGGACAATGACCTCCTTTTTTCTGAATGAAAAGCCCTTAGTGACGAGGTGTGCCACAAAGAAGGATTTCCTGACTGTTGTGGTGATGTGGTTATTGAAGGTGAGACCACTGTCCACCTGTGTCCCTAAGTCTCTCATCACACTTTTGGTGTTTAGTGTACTACCACCTATGTGGTAATTAATGGGTACATTTTTTTTCCCAAAGGGGATAACTATACATTTCTTGGCATTATGCTTGAGCCCATGGCTCTGGTGCAAAGCATCTGTTTCTGTAAGGCCCTTTTTTATAATATCCACATCATTTGGGGATTCAATAATGGCTCCCAGTTTGCAGTCATCTGTGTACTTTGTTAGCCAGAGTCTCTTAGTGTTGGCCTGTACTTCAGAGAAGTAGATGCCAAACAAGAGCGGTCCCAGGACTGAACCCTGAGGTACTCCACTTGTCACCTATCTGGAGCTGGATTTGAAGTCGACTACTTTTACAGTCTAGGTTCTATCAGTAAGCCAGTTGGTAATCCATCAAGTGACATAGGGATTTATGCCCAGCTTAGTAAGTTTATCTATGATTCCAGGGTGGGGGATGGTGTTGAAGGCCTTGGTGAGGTCCAGATAGGCTGTGTGGACCACCTTACCCTCGTCCATGGCTCTGGAGACTGATTCAAAGAAGTCAGTCAGGTTTAGGAGACAAGATCGGTACTTCATGAACCCAAACTGGGTGGGGTCCAGTGTTTGAAGGTTGCCAGTGTCTTTGTTTATAAGTTCCATAATAATGCGTTCCATGCCCTTGCAGATCAGGTTCATCAGACTGATGGGATGGTAGTTCCCGGGATCCAAGGTGGATCCCCCCTTGTTGAGTGGGATAACTGTAGGTGTGTGCCACTCAGTGGGCATGAAGCCTGAGGTGAGGCTATGATTAAACATGAAACTTAGGTGAGGTGCCAGTTCATTTTGTAGTTCATGTAATACACCGCCTGGGAAATCATCTGGTCCCATGGATGCTGTATTTCTAGCTTTGGAGAGTGCAATTTCTACCATCAAGAATTTGTTGTCTGACAGACAAAATACTGAAATGAAATCCCTGAAAGCCAGTTTCAGTGAAAACTTTAAACATTTTTTTACAAGGAGGAAAATACCTTTGGGTGCACATTAATGGAGAAAGGGCAACACCATATACTCACTGAAAGCAGCTTTCACTGGTAAGTCCATCTCACTGTTGTCAAATAGGCAAACAGAAACTAGAATAAATGCATGTCTGCCATTATATTTGGGACATTATCCAAGATACTCATTAGAATAAATGGGCCATATAAATGCTACAAGCTACAGAGGACCACATAAAGTTTGGTAAGTGGCAGAGATGAAACGATAATGAGATACCTCATCAACAGCAAAATATCAGAATTATGATGAAAAGCCAAGTGGTATTTATTAAATTTCACTGCATATTGACCCTCTTCCATTCCTCAAACCCAAATTTACTCTATTCGCCCCTGCTTTCTACTTGGTGGGAGGGGTCTGCATAATGGTTACAGTCTTTACCTCACACATACAAGGTGCAGGATTTGATTATGACATGTGATTGTTGGCTAGACTTGTAATAGTCTGTGGACTAAATGCATAGTATTTATCTGTGAACCAATGAATTAAAAAAAAAAAGAGAAATAAATTGCAAAATCTCAGGTGCAAATGGTTTCTGTCATGGTTTATACTTTCTGCCCTTCACCATCTATACAACCTTTGTCTCTCCTTCAGCACAGTGGCTAAACTTTGGAAATAAGCAGTGATAAAACCCATATCTAAATCATTCTAACAAAAAAAAACTTCAAAGATTTTAGGCTTATTTCAGTTTTACCCACACAAGGCAAAATCTTTGAAAAGCTACTTTTCCTCCATCTTATAGAATATATCCAAAACATAATGCCCTTTTACCACATTGACACATCTTCTGGGCTGTCCATTGTACCATAACAACCTTATACACATTCACAGATGATATTGTCATGGATAAGGAAAAGAGCTTTTAACAGATGCTATCTTAATTGACTTGACAAAAGCCTTTGAATGGGTAGACCATCAGCTTTTTATCAAACTCCCTGATTTCAGCTGAATTCAGCCAAGATTCTCTTACATGGTTCATAATCCTCTTGGCAGGAGAAATGTTTTTGTCCAGGTAGGAATCTCATCCTCTCCTTCCTTTCCACCTAGTCAAAGGAATACCCCAATAATCTGTGTTATTTCCTTTAATAACCTACCTATAGACTTCCCACAGATCAATATGATCTGTACACAGATGGCATGGCAAAATACAAAGGCAAGCTTTCCCCCACAACCATCAAAATCAAACTTGAAAATTACTTCTCTTCCCTGTGTAATGGGATAGTAAAAACTAAACTTGTAATAAATACCAAAAGGTGCAATATGTGATCTTTTGGTAACAAATAAAAGTTTCCATCATCCCCACTGAATGAGCCATTCAACATAGCAGCCAACTATCTTTAGAAGCATCTTCTCACTTCAAATACCAGCCTATCTGGCTTGAGCAACACCTAAACTTTCTGCAGTCATAACTCTAGCCCAAATCAAAAGTCTGCTCACTACTTTTCTGGTCAAAAAAGCATCTCCCTATCCCAATCTAACAGAAAAGGTGTAGGAAAAGGGATTCTGATGACATGATTGGCTCAGTTATAACCAATTTCCAAGTACAATCAAATCGCCCTCCAAGCCATAGCTAACATTAGTTGCAGATTCACCTTACTAGCCCCAAAAATACAATGTTACTGTAGTGGAGTCTGCCCTTCAAAAAGCAAAATGTCTTCCACTTAAAGAAAGGTGCACACAGCTTCTAGCTGCCAAAACTATAAACTTTTAAAACTAAGAATATTCCCCATTTTCACCAGAAAATTAACTTAAAGGGTACACTGCCAACAATCTAAGATTATAATTCAAAGAAACACATTGCTTCCCTACCCCTTACCCCTAGGAATACATTTCACAGCATTGACAATAATTTCTCAACACTATCCCCCAATACATATGGGAATTCCTCTCACTAAAGAAATAATTGCTGCCTTCCTACTAAGCCTTCTATGACCAGCTTAAAACATTTGAATTATGAAGCCTCACAGTGGGTAGTATAACTTAAACCCATTCCCCTCCCCCTGGGCTACCAGTTTCTTCATACTATACTCTGTTATACCCATGAAATTTCATTGTATGCCCTACATTCTCATTACTACATTCTTTTCTACCTTAATTTTTCCTTCCATTTTACCTTCCCTCCCTCATGAACCTAAATCTATATACTGTATAGACTGACTATTTAAAGTGTATGCAGCAGTTTGAGTGAATTATGTAAGTGGTGCCAGCCATTTTTTTATTTATATTTCTTATATAGTTGCATGTTTACATATATTGCTGGTAACTTTGTTGTAAAATATTCTTAACTATTCATCAGTATTGCATGCAGGCATTTGGAAATGTCAGCTGTGATATTTTTTGTCTATTGTATTCTTATGGGCAGAGCCTGAAAATCATCATTTTCATCTTAGTCAACCTCATTAGTGCCACCGTCATGTCTTCATTGTAATCTTCAATACATCTTTTTTATCTTCTTCTCATCTTTGCTTTCACAGGTGCACAGCATATTCCAAAAGTTTTAACTCTAGCTCTGTAAATTCCACGTAAAACACAAATGCCCTTTTGCTGTAGAGCTATGACTGAGATGATGCACACACCCCTAATTTTATTCCTGAAAGTACTTCCATGGTAGACAACTATTTGTATTATATCTGTATTATTATACAGTATGTCAATCATTCTGAAACTTACAAGGAATCTTATTTTGTTATATTTTGCTTTTACTTGTCTAAAATTGCTTTTACATATTGATGTATTGCCAGTTTGACTAACTGAGTGTCTGTACTGAATTTATGTGTTAAAATCTGCAACATACTTCAAAAAACACCTACCCACTATAAAATGATCACCATCAGGATTCAAGGCCACATGACATCGAATCAGGAAAGTGACTGGATAACTGATAACTTCTCAGCCTATGGCAAATATGCAGAAGTTTATTTCATAGTCATTGTTATCATCTCATCATTTTCATGGCATCAACTTCATGACATTATTATAATTTTCATTAATAAACATAGCTTCACTAAATTAACTAAGGTATGTACTTTGTATTTTAGAATCAGGAAGTTCACTCCACATGATAAAAGCATAATTACAGACAGAAAAATGGTAATAAAAAACCTGTGCATGATCTTTAAGGATCTCAGATAATACCAAAGCAATCCAAGATTTCATATTATACATTATTTCTACTGTCTTGCCTTAAGCCATGTTACAACCCACATATGACTCAAATGCAGACAAATCAAAACCAGCATAATGCCATCTGTGTTAGCATGACTGGCAGGAGATTTGTGTATATTGTCAGATTAACTTGTATTGCATGGCAGCATGTCGAATTGGGAAAATGTAAATACATTTTTAAAATGTTGAGTATCTCCCTGCTTGTACAAACTGTTTAAAGAATCTGTCAGTGTTCTGATAGATTTCTAATTACACATGCTTGTGAGGGAGATTCTAAAGTACAAACTGTTTGTGAAGAATCAGCTGAATAGTGGGTGATGTCATTAGAATGTTCCTGTTTGCTAGGTGATTATTTGAACAACTTCCTAGACAGAAAAATAACTTTTTCAAACAGCTCACTGTTACTTTTTAAATTAAACAGTTGAGACTGTTAAGCTGGGCAGTTTGTGAAGAACACCAATTACTGAAAAGTTGTAGTCAGTGGATACCCAAGAAAAAGGACTCACCAAAATTGTAAGCCTGCCTTTGCCTTACTGTTATGTTTTAGATTAGAACAGGGGCAGTATTCTCTATTTAGATTAGGAAGTTTAGTTATTTAGATTGAGTTTTTCTAAGATGAAGGACTTCTATCCTACAGTTTAATTTTATATTCCTGGTGATTAAATTCTGTTGTTTAGTGAAAGTTATTGATTTAGCACTGCGGTAGTGGTGCTGCGGTAGCGTTGTCGCCTCACAGTTAGACGTTGCACATTTGATTCTCAGTTAGAGCGTCTTCTGTGTGTCGACATGCATGAATGGGCATTCCTTCATTGAAGGTTGTGCGTTACGCCCGGCAAACCAGCATGTAAAAATCTACTGACAATCATTAGTGGACCGGAGTTCCGTTGTGGCGACCCCTAACTGGGAAAAGCCGAAAGACAGTTTTATTGAAAGTTATTGATTTACATCATAGCAACCATGTTACTTATTATTAAATGTTTTTTTTTACATTACTTTACATTGTTGCTGGACAATCAGTGTGTTCTTTACAGAGATTAAAGAGCGCTTATACCTATTTGGTACTCCCCAGGTTACCTTGAATGCCTGGTTACTTCTGGTCATATCTATAATTTATTTTGATATTTAGTTTTTAATAACTGATCACTCTTTGAAGGGCATGTAGACCTTTATGACTCTGGTGGCAGTGTTTACAATTTGTATTGGAGAGAAGACACAGCTGGAAATCTGTGTCAGGCTTGCCATAAGTGTTGGAGTGTGTGATATTTGAATTTATTTTGAGTGTGAGTGAGTCAGAAGTCTTAACCTGGAACACATTGCTCTAACATCTATAATAAGAGATTACATTTGGGGTGGACAGAGCTATATAGTCCAGTCCCAGGAAAATAGAGCATGTTCCTGTTGTGCTCTTAAGGGAAATTATGTAATTTTACTTTTGTGTGCTCTGTGCTCTGGTGTTTTCTGTGACATTCCCACACTGGAGTGAATAGTGAGGATTGAGGCTCCTTAATTACTGACTCAGATTTTAAGCGAAGGATGTCACATTATTGTTGGCAGTCTGCAGAGATATTAGCTGGACTTCACATTTAGTTGGTGGTGGTTTGTTGGAATTTTAATGGGATTTTAGTAGCCTGTGAGTAGTTGTCATTAAGGTATGCACTCTTGACAGCCACAAGGTAAACATTCAGAATTTCAATCCAGCTCCTCTGCATTTGTGTCATATGTGGGTTGTAACATGGTTTAAGGCAAGACTGTTGAGAGAATTTATTATAAGAAATCTTGGCTTGCTTTGGTATTATCTGAGATCCTTAAAGATAATGATCAGGTTTTTGATCACCATTTCTTGTCTGTAATTATGCTTTTATCATAAAATTATGTTTTTCAATTAGATGGTCATGGACAGCAGGCAAGGATGTCAGCAGAAGATTTTAACAAGTTGACAATGATCCAGATGGCTAAGGAGTGTGAAGCCAGAAGACTGGTACATGCCAACCTGACTAAGGAAGCAATAATTTCAGACTTGGTTGCAGCCACAGCTCAGACCAGTCTTTCTAAGGATATCTAGTTTGGTATTGGTGAAGTGCAGCCTGCTGAGACAAGACAGTCCACATTTTCTTCAGAGGACCTGAGAATCCATCTGTAGTTAAGGAAACTGGAATTGGAGGCTGAGGAAAAGCAGCATCAATTTGAACTGGAAGCCGAATGATGGGAAGATGAAGACAGAATATGACATCTTAAACTGGAATTAGCAGAGAGTCAGAAACATTTAGAAGATGAGGCAAATGAGAGACAGTGCTGGTGTGAAGTGGAGCTTTGACCTTTCGAGAGGGTCATGGAGGTAATGGAAAGGGAATAACTGGACTCCAGAAACTGTAAAGGTCAGTAAACATTTTCCTCAGTACATGGATGGGAATGACTCTGATAGTTTTATTCATATGTTTAAGAAGGTATGCCGGCAATATGATGTTGACCATGAGCTCTGGGTTTGGCTCCTGACTCCCTTACTCCATGGTAAAGCTGTTCAGACTGTAGCAAAGTTAAATTATATAGATTGTTTAAATTATGACAAATGTTGTTTATTTCACTGTTTCAAGCTTACACCTGAGGCATATAGAAAAAAGTTTTGTAAACATAGACGCAAGGCAGATGAAAGTGTACCTGAATATATTGCTGACTTAAGTACTTACTTTCACAGATGGGTGAGTGGGTAGTAGATCACCTCGTTTGAGGCACTAGCAGACCTTTTGGTGAGGGAACAAGCCTTCAGTCCTTTGCCTGATGACATGAGAGTCTGGTTAGCAGACCGTGAGTGTAACTCTGCAGAGGATTTGTGGAGAAATAGTGGTCTCTGCTTGGCAAACAGAGCATCACTGCATAAGAAAGGATTACCCAGTGGCTACACATTTACATAGTAGATCCCATGGGGGCAGTCTAAAACACTCCAGCAGAGTACACCAGTAATGAAAGAAACTACTAATCAAAGTGCACAGTTAGGGATTAAACGTTTCAAGTGCAACCAGAGGGTACACATAGCAGCCAAATGTCCATCGAGGCAGGGTGAGAAACAGAAGGTGAGGGGGCCAGAAAGTGTGGATGACAAACTGCCAATGGTAAGTTGTTAAGAAACAACTGGGGTGCCAAGTTATCACCAAAATTTATATCCTATCTTAGTAGATGGTAAACAGGTAACTGCTAAGAGGGACACTGCTTCTGATATAACCATTTTGAGGCCTGCAGTGGTTAGAGAAGAGCAATACTTGCTTGAGCAGTCAATTCCAGTCAAAGCATTGCGAGGGACCCCATCCCAAATACCTTTGGCTAGGGTTCATCTTGACTGGGACGGTGGAAGAGGAAGTAAGCAAGTTGTTGTGTTTGAGGATATTCTTGCAGATGTCCTGATAGAGAATGACTTTGATAATGCAGTACCTTCTGTACATGCAGTAACACACAGTCAGGCTTGGAGAAAGGCATGTAAGGAGTAGTCTGGGAGAGACCCAGAAAGGTCACATACCTAAAGCTGGGACAGGTGTGGTGGCTGTTTCAGAGAATATGCTATCTGGTAGCAATAAGTCTAAATGTGAGCTACAGCTGCTTGTGGGTACTGATGTTCCCTTGGATATGGTGTCTGTGAGGATGGAGGTGAGTGGTGGTACCCAGAGTGACAGTGAGGCACAGCTAACAGAAGTGACTAGGCTTCCTGCAGAAGGGCAGCTGGGGAAGATCATGAAGGTAGAGTTGAGACAGGCTCAACTTAAGGATCCGACATTACAAACCTTGAAGGTGATGGCTAAGATGGTGCCTGAGGCTCATGGAAGAAGGGAGTCTGTACACTAGAACAAAGGTTTGTTGTGTAGACAGTGGACTCCTGGATGTGGGCTAGAAGGTAAAATAATATAACAGTTGGTAGTGCCTACAGCTTACCATCTGCCACTTTTAGCCCTAGCACATGGCATTCCTTTCTCAGGTCATATGGGCATAAGACATACTAAGAGACATGTTATGTAAAGTTTTTATTGGCCTTGGATTGTGAGGGATTTGGTAGGATACTGCAGGACTTGTGAACAGTGCCAAAAAGTTGGTAAAATAGGGGACAAGGCTAATGCTCTTTTAATACCTTTGTCTGTTATTGAAGAGTCATTTCAGAGAGTGAGCCTGGATATTGCGGGACCCTTGAGTACTCCAAGTTCTATAGGAGAGAAATACATCTTGGTGGTAGTAGACCATGCCACCAGATATCCTAAGGTGATGGCTCTGTCATCCATTGAGGCAGAGAAGGTCACACATCCTTTGCTAGAAATCGTCAGCAGAGTAAGTTTTAAACAGGAAATACTGACTGACTGAGGTGCCAACTTCATGTCAGACCTGCTGACTTGTCTGTGGAAGCATTGTGGGATGAAACATTTAAAGACCACCCTTACCAGCCCCAGAAAAATGGTCTTGTGGAGAGGTTATACTCTACATTGAGGACTATGCTACAGTCATTTATAGACCAACATGTTAAAAATGTCTTAGATAGATTAAGTAGGGCAGGATTAACCATTAAACCCAGTAAGCGTCAAGTAGGTATGGCACAGGTCACTTACTTAGGACACAGAGTGGGAAGTGGTAAAATTAGGCCAGAACCTGTCAAGGTGGAAGCTATCCAACAGTGGCCAGTTCCTGTTACTATGAAACAAGTGAGAGCATTTTTATGAACAGCAGGATACTATAGGAAATTTGTGCCAATTACAATACCATAGCTGTACTTGTTACTGACCTAACTAGGAAGAATAAACTGGAGAAGGCAGTGTGGACCACAGATTGTGAACATGCATTCCATAAACTTAAGGAGATTTTGGGAAGACCCCCTGTGTTAGCCAGCCCAGATTACAATAAAGAATTTATTGTATGGGTAGATACTTCAAATTATGGGGTAGGGACTATACTTAACCAAGTTTCCACAGAAGAAGAAGATCACACAGTGGTATATCTAACCCATAGACTCCAACCTAGAGAAGAGTGTTGTGCAGCTGTGGAGAAAGGGTGTTTGGCTATAGTGTGGGCATTGCAAGCATTGCAGGCCTCTCTTTATGAGAGAAAATTAGCTGTACTCACAGATCATAACCCTTTAATATGGCTTAATAGGGTCAGTAAGGAAAATGCCAGGTTACTGAGGTGGAGTCTAGGACTGAATGCATATGATATGACCATACAACATTGCAGTGGGGTTAATAATGCCAATGTGGATGGATTGTTCAGGAGAGGAGTGGGTTAATATTCCCAGGTAGACCCATTTTTCTCAAGTGTCAGTTTTCAAGGGTCACTTGAAAATCATGCTTGTGTCATAAGAGGGGAATGTGAAGTAAATAAAAACACTGTCATCTGTGTCACTATGACTGGCAGGAGTTATGTGTATATTCTCAGATTAACTTGTATTGTATGCCAACATGTCTAGTTGTGAAAATGTAAATAAGTTTTTAAAATGTTGAGTATTTCCATGCTTATGCAAAATGTTTAAAGAATCTGGCAGTGTACTCCTACATTTCTAATTGCAAATCTTTGTGAGGGAGTTCTAAAGTACAAACGTTTTCTGGAGCATAGGCTTAACAGTGGGTGATGTCATTAGAATGTTCCTGGTTGCTAGATGATTATTTGAACAGCTGATTAACAGGAAAAATAACTTTTTCAAATAGCAGACTGTTATTTTTTTTTAAATAAGACAGTTGAGACTGTTAAGCTCAGCAGTTGGTGAACAGCAGCAGTTAGTGAAGAGTTGCTGTCAGTGAATACCCAAGAAAAAGGACTCGCCAAAAAATGTAAGCCCGCCTTTGCCTTACTGTTATGTTTTATATTAGATCAAGGACAGTATTTTCTAGTTAGATTAGGAAAGTTTAGTTATTTAGCTAGAGTTTTTCCAACAGGATTAACTTCTGACCTACAGTTTAATTGTATATTTCTGGTGATTTAATTCTGGTTATTGAAAGTTATTGATTTACATTCTAGTAATCATTTTACTTATTATTTTTTTTTCATTACTTTAAACTGTGGCTGGACAATTAGTGTGTTATTTAGAGATTAGAGAGTG
This sequence comes from Protopterus annectens, assembly GCF_019279795.1. Classification (NCBI taxonomy): domain Eukaryota; kingdom Metazoa; phylum Chordata; order Ceratodontiformes; family Protopteridae; genus Protopterus; species Protopterus annectens. The sequence goes on from NC_056736.1 coordinate 509,275,261, forward strand.
CTTACACATGTTTGCTACTCCCCAGGTCACCTTGAATGCCTGGCTTCTTCTGGTCATAGCTGTCATTTATTAACAATTGATCACCCTTTGAAGGACGTGTAGACCTTTCTGACTCTGGTGGCAGTATTTATCATTTATATTGGAGAGAGGACACAGATGGAAATCTGTGTCAGGCTTCCCATAAGTGTTTGAGTGTGTGAGATTTGAATTTATTTTGAGTGTGAGTGAGTCAGATGTCTTAGACTGGAACACATTGCTCTGAAGAGTATAATCAAAGATTACATTTGGGATGGACAGAGGTATATAGTCCTGTCCCAGAAAAATTGGGTGTTTTCCTGTTGTCGTCTTCAGGGAATTGTGGAATTTTACTCTTGTGTGCTCTATGCCCTGGAGTTTTCCATGATGCTCTCACACAGTAGTCAGTAGTGAAGATTGAGGCTCCTTAATTACTGACTCGGGTTTTAAGTGGGAGATATCACATTATTGTTGGCAGTCCAGTAGGATATTAGTTGGACATCACACATATTAACACAAAATCTATTTTACAAGCAAAACAAGGCACTCAGAGTTACAGCTTGCAGTATGTTAAGACCATGCCCTGGTACTAAATAACCTTGTTGCAAATGTATTGTACTTAATTACACAGAAGGGATGTTCTTTGATCAGATTATAAACCGCAGCTCATTATGCCTAAGTTCGTATTTAAAAATGGAATCCATATAGCTGCAGGTGTTAGAAAGGAAATGTGTATAAGAAAGGACTGCATTTGTAACCATAGGTATACTCTTGTAGAACATACCTGTGAACATATTCTTATAAATACTTGTGGAATGTGAATAAAATAAAAGAAAAGAAATCCATTTAAAAAGTTATGGACTGTAGTTGCTGAGAATTATATAGAGAGGACAGGGAAATGTGTGTCCCACAAGAAAAATTGTGGAAATAGTGTATCTCCAGGATTTAATAAAATCTGTGTATGCACCATGTGAAGCCTACATGGAATGTTACCATGTCCATGTACATGGTTCCCCATCGTCAGCATGCCATGCATAATAATGATGGCACATTGCCAAGGGAGAGACAAGGAACATGGTTATTGAATCAGTGTAGGGAGTGGTGTAGTGCTAACTGTGTCACAGGGACTCCCTGCACTGTCCAATTATTTTATTTATTGATTTATTTTTATTTATTTTTTTTAGAAAAAGCATGTTTGTGTGACACAGCACAGAGAACAACAATGCTAAGTGGCACCCACATATAAGATAGCACACACCTGCCAGACATCTAAAATAAAAAACAGATATAATTAATTATTTGTATAAATGTCACATTTAAGCATATGTGGGCATGTTTGTGTGGTGTGGCATGGTGTTCAGCACTGCCTATAGGTAGCTCAAAGGTATATTTAAAGGTATATTGGAAATCCTAATATTCATGTAGCTAAATGGGTAGAGTTACAGCTTCATGTGGAGTTGGCCCAGGGTTTGAATGCATGGAAGGGAAAATCAATATTTATTTTTGATATACAAATTATGTAAACTATTTTAAAATGTGGCCCTGCTGTGCTATGATAAGCTCTGCTCAGACCTACTAAGACCTGCTAAACACCGCATAAACATGGTAACGGCTGCCAATGTTTATGAGCTGCTTGGCTCTGCTTGGCTTGTTTGCACACTGCTAAGCATTGCTAACCATACCTTTCTGTGGATTTTCACACTGCTCAGCTCAACTGCACTGGTTTGCATGCTGCTAAGTGATGTTGCACTTTTTTAAATGTTACCCAGTGATGTGTAAGGATGAGAAATCAGCCTATAGTAAGCCCAATAGGCTGGAATAAAGTAGAATCCATTGGAGTTCTTTCTCTGATAGCCATTATGGTTGGTGTTGGTGAAGGTGCACTCTTTTGGGTGCAGCATTGGGGAGTTCTGTAGTCCAGGGTCATGGCTAGACTCCTAGTTAAAAACCATGATGACTGGCTGCTGCAGGTAAGTTTCCAGGGCTCAGAGTGTAAAGCAAAGGCCTGGGACCAGCAGGCCAGATATCTCATCAGTGTTACTGGTATCCCCCTCACAGGTGAGCAGTGTCGTCGCCACCATGACAACCCAAAATGACAAAAGAGGAGACTCTTGGACATCTGGGTTCAAGAAGCTTGGGCAGGGAATGTCCCATAAGAATGTAAGTGATTTTATCTCTGTTTTAACAAAATATGTAATCTGAATGTCTGCAATACTGGTGTGCATAATGGAGTGTTTCTCTCCCAACAGCTGCAGCTGAGAGGGCTTGCAATGTCAATTTGCATGCCAGGCACCTGGCCAGGTTGCACCATGAGTGTGGTGAGTACAGATGTATTATGCTAACTGTAGTCAAATAAGCAAGAAAGAGTAAAGCAATAATTACAATAAAGTATATACAATAAAGTTTGTAGTGCCATAAATGTGGAATTAGAGCTGTAATGCAATAAATTAATAATGCTAACTGTAGTGCAATAAAATCATGAAACAATACCAGTAACTGCATTAAAGTATATACAATCAAGTCTGTAGTGCAATAAATGTGGAATTAAATCTGTATTGCATGAAATGAATAATGCCAACTGTTGTGCAATAAAAATATGAAACAATACTAATAACTGCATTAAAATATATACAATAAAGTCTGTAGTGCAATAACTGTGGAATTAGAGATATATTGCAATAAATGAATAATGCAAACTATTGTGCAATAAAACATGAAACAATACCAATAACACCAAGGGAATTGGTGTACACCAAGATTGTCTTGTAGTAACCATTGCAGTAGAGCAGCATGCATTCAGGCTGTAAGGTAAGGTCCTGCAAATATAACACTGTAATAGCTGTAGAATGCAAATCTAATGGATGCATATGGTATAGGTTAACTCATATAGTACTGTTCAAGGCTGTCTGTAGATCAATATTGTTTACATAATGCTCTGCCATCCACAGACATCAGGTAATAAATGTATATGGGTGAAGTAGCCCACTCCATGGGCTGATATTGTCTGTTGACTTCACAGATATTTCAAACCACTAACAATAAATTGTGTACACCAGCATTATTTATGCTGCTATATAGTTTATCAACTATCTGTGTTATGCTTGTATTTTATGCATGTGTGTTCTACTGGTACTACGATCTAGACTACTATTGTAGAAGTGCTACCAGGTCATGTTTTGGTTCTAGGTGAACTCTAGGCAAATATCAGTCAGTCAGTAATCAGCAGTGATTCAGTAGCTCAGTTTGTTAAATGCTCTGTATATAGTACATTTTGCCACACACAGACCAGAGTTCAAATCCAGTGCTATGCAGCACTAAATATTGCAATATCTGTCACGTAATGCTTATGAATTCTCTCTCCACAGGAACTACAGGTAAATGGTTGAGGTAGCCCATATTATGATTAGATAATTGTGTGTTTAGATGTCATTGACTGTTAAAGTAATTTGCAAGAATGTGAAAATATAGCAATGAGCAGTCACAAATAAAATGTGTAATACTGGTATGGCTGTATGCCTGGTATGTCTATAAAAAATCGCTGCAGTCAAGTCATACATTCTATGCAGATGTCCCTGCAGTCAATGCTAGTGGGTTCTATTCCCATGCCTGCCAAGCAATGAATGACAGTTGTTTAGTTTCTGTACTATACACATACATGTCTCTCAAGTATCACAATTTCACATTATGTAATTAGTACTGCGGAATCTGTCTGTCACAGGATTATCTTTGAAATGATTACATAGATTGCAAAGTATCATCATATCAGCCCACAGAACACCTTGGTAGTTATATAGGTCCACCCGATGTGCAAGTGTTCTGTGTAGTTGCGTACCTGCAGTTGTTACTGCTTTGGCCATAGTGTCCAATGCAAATAGCTTGAGAGGTATGTACTTTCTACATCAGATATAGGGGACTTTTAGTCACTGTACACATAAAGAAAATAGAGACCTGTAGAGTAGATAGTAGTACTGTTGTCAAGTAAATAACCTATAATGGTACTAATGGACTGTTTTTCTCTCTCTCTCTCTCCCCACCCCTTATCTTCATTTATTTATTACAGTTATTCATTGGTTATGGTTTACTATTAACATATGTTGTTACATTAACTGTATGTTGGGTCATGTGTTTTATTATTGTTATGTATTATAATGACTGCATATTAACATATCTTGTTAAGTTATCTATTTTGCTGGCTTTATGCTGTAACTGTTATTAGCATGCTGTTAAAATACTGACTGTTCTGTTATTTATTGTTGTGTTTCATATAATATGCATTGATATGTAATTGGGTTATTTCCAATGTTCTGGCAAGCTGTTGTTACTAACAATGTTTTGTTCATAACTAACCTATACTTATTGTTATACCTCCATCCCTACCTTGCCTTAACTGGCAGTGAAATTGGGTCCTGGCACATCTGGGACCCAGGCTGGTGGTGCCCCCCTCAACTGCCCCTAATCCACCTGAGGCTTTGGGTGGAACCACCTCAGGGGATGAGGCCTGGCCTCCCCTGAGAGCAATGGCAGAAGGGTTGCAGTCACTCAGGATCAACTACCAGTCGTGGTGTGCAAAATTGTTCACCGGAGCTATGAACACCGCATGCTCCAGATTGAGAGCACGTTGGCTGACCTGGTGGGGCAGGCTCACCCTGGCATCCAGCCTCCAGTACAGCCACCCACAGGATAGTGAAGCAGCAATGCCGACAGTCTCATAGGGGGAACATGAGTCATGCTGCTGCCATCTGAAGGCACATGCGACTTGGATTATATAACTTCCTCCCCATCCAAGGTGCTTACCCACCCCATATGTCACACACCACCCCTGTCTGCTGTCTTGCCTCTCTGATAATGCATCCTCTCCTACCCAACTTATCTCCCCACATGTACCTATGCCCCTTCCCCAACATTCCAATCTCATCTTAATTAAAAAAAAATGGGCACCTGTCCCAAAAACAAAATATCACCCCATACATAGCTCTTCATTTTGCACACATGTCCACTGGACACAAGTTATTTGGTCCACTTGGCTTGACATTGAAGTTATGTTGTCCTCAACCTCTCTCTCGGGGTTTGAAGGACCAAATTCAACTACAAAATCTGACAAAGTGTACAGCTGTTGCTATACAAGAAATGGATAGCTATGTTTTTTTCCTACACCCTTCCTGCACATCACTACATGCTTTTCGTTATGTTTTCCTCCTGCTTGCCCCCATTCTACCACTTTCCTATCACCCCTTTTTTCTTTTCTTTATATTTTTTAGGGCGGATTTATGCACCGCTTCACATAGTTAAGCTTAAATGAGCTTTAATAATTACATGTATTTATTACATCATTAGTCATATGTACAAATTAAACACCTCTGCCATGTTTCAAAGTCAGGTCCCTCTCAACTACAACCCATTGCATTAATCCACCATGCCACACAGATCTTAACTAAAACAGGTGTTTCCAGCAAAACATACTGATTGCCAATTACAGTCATTAGGCATTGTAATTGAAATAAATACTAATGAGAAAAATTGGAATGTACCTTGGAGTCTGGTGCAATAATACACCTGTAGACAGCCCAGACATAATAATGGATGTAAGTGAGGCCTATGATAGCAGGTATATGTGCCCTTTTATCAGCAACTTGTGGAAAGACACCTGCTAAGGCATCAAATGCAAAGTACATGTACAACTAGGACCCTGGTGCAGAAATACAGCCATATAAAGATATGCATATACCAGTTGATGTAGAAATGTTTCTCACAGCCTGTCTATGTGCACATATATCTTGCAAATACAGATTTTTTTTTGTAGTAACTCAGTTGCTCAGGCTATTAAATGCCTTATATGCAGTACAGTTTGCTATACACAGTCCTGGGTTCAAATCCAGTTTTTTGTTGCAGTTCAATTACATTACTATGAAGACAGCGAGTAATGACTGAATCATGCAATCCTAATCTACACAGGTTACTGCTACTTAATAAACTGATACCTAGTTTTGCAAGTCAACAGCTTGCAGTTAGGGACACACTGTACATATCTGTAAAGCCTAACTATATGTTGCCTACTACTCTGTTATTGGCACTGTTGCATAACAGATGTTCTTTAATCACATGCCTCAATTGGACCATACATGGTACCCTTACCCTGGCTCTGCTATAACAGCAGGGTTGACACAGCTGCCACAGTTACACATATATCTTGCTATCCTCCAAATTATCCACCCCCCCCATGTGCACTAGCAGACACAACTGTATGTAAAGGTAGCTGCTACAAACCTACCATACCTCCCAACCTCCTAAAACAAGGGATCCAGACACAACCATATGTAATGGGGGCAAAGGCCCACAGATAGGGACATGTGCAATGTTTTTCTCCTACAAAGGTAGTTGATAGAATAACAGCTATTGCATTAGCATGCATATTCTGACAGGTATGAAGTCTGACATTCAAATGTGTCTCTTTCCTTACTGACCTCAATCCACAATGTTTGCCAGTGAACTGCCAGATCACCACAATGTCATGGGATACTGACCACACATATGAGGTGAAACTGTGGAAATACTCCATAGATATCTACAGTTGACAGTTATTGTACCTACCTTCTGCGATGCTGTAATCTCCACACCTCAGTAATGTCCAACTTAGCAACTAAGAAAGGAGCCCAGGTCTACATGAAGACCCTATATATTGCACTGTGGTGGCATGCTTTTGGCCAATGATAGTGCAATTCAGCTGGTTTGGCCACAATTAGCAATTCTAAGCCACAGATTGGAGCAGAGGCAATTATCTGCTAATGAGCAGTACCTTAAAAAGGCAAGCAGATGGTTATGGGGAACAGATCTGTATTAGACTTAACTAACACCGAGAGTGTATTTCCAAAAGATTACCAGAAGCAGAGCTCAACAAAGGGATATTACACTCCACAGGTATGTAATAGATTTCTCCATATGACAGGATGCAGATGGGAGGATGGAGGTATGGGGAATAGAGATCACAACAGTAAGCCTATCTTAGTTCTGTGATAATGATACTCTGCTGTCCTACATCTAGAAGCATGCCTCACAACTGTCCTTGATTTACAATCACATTGTAGCTCTGTTCCTGTCAATCCCTCCTACAATGGTTGGCTGTTGCAGGAAAGCTAGTGGATTACATATAATACATAGTGACAATAAGTAAGGGTGTACACTCCTGTAATATCAAATGATGTACTGTAATTTACCTCCTCTCATTCAGTCACTGTCTCACATAGATAGTTCTAACATATTAAAAATGTTGCTGAATGTCCCTGATGTATTCTTGATACATCCCTGTTGCTGTTGACATTTGTCCCTATTTGGTTGAGAGCCATGCCTAACATACCTGTCAACCTCTTACAGCAAGAAATCAGGACAAAGCCATAATTAATGGTGGGACAAAAGCCCCAAATCAGTGACAGAGTTTAAATCTTGCTCATACAAAGTAAGAACGTGAATAGAATAACAGATATTACAGTGTCATAACTGGGTTTTGAAGGGTATGACGTGTGAAACTCAGATATCTGTCTTTATTTTCTGACATCAACCATCAATGATTGGCCAACCTTTTGTCAGAAAATCCACAATGTTGTGTGAAAATGACCAAAACTATGAGGCAAACATCTTGACATTCTGCAAACATCTGTATAGTTCAGCAGTATGATGCCTACAAGGAACATATACTACAGAAGGTGTGCATTGTTTTCTTTCATTGTGGCACACTAGTGTTGCTGGACTTTTCCCATACAGTTGCTGTAATAGCACAGTGCTATTTGTCAGGCAGTGGCCATATGACATATTAGTGGGAGTTTGCCCATAGGGGAAACACCACAGTTGACTGCAGTGCTGGGTTTAGGAACATACAGCATTTCCACTATCGTTGTGGTATCCACATGTTGCCAGACTGTGGAGTAAGATGTGTGAGGGAGAAGTGCATAGTGCAGGCCATTATGGGTGTGCTGGATCTGTAAATAATGGATGTCCATCTATCTGGTCCTGTAATGTGTTCCATTTTTGTTCTCTTTCAGGAATCACGTACTGCAGAAGACATACCCCCTTCTCACATGTGGAGAATGACATAATACTGCATGGGCTGAGACAGCACCATCAGATCAGGTTGTCCAGGGGGAGGCATAATCAGGAACAGATGGCAACATTGCAGGCATACCTTGTGTGGGATGTCAATCAGAATGGCCAACAAGACAGGACCTATGAGCAGGTCTGACACTGGGCCACAGACATGCTGAATGCTGTATGACAAAGGCAGCTGCTAATGGCAGGGATTGTCACACCACTGGTGGAGAACCTGTGATGGAACAACAACCCCCAGCCACAGAGGCATTCCTGGTGAACATAGGAACACCCGATTTCTCCCAGACATCCAGCAAACCATACATTCTGGAGGTGGGTGCCACAGTCTCCACAGCAGGGGACCATCCAGGTAAGCTTACTCTGTTCACCAATGTAATACTGTACCAGTCATTGTGGCAGGCTGTACATACCAGTACATGGGTGTCATGTCTATCTGCACTGGGAGGGTTGGGGTTTATACACAGTTGTGCACACATGCGCAAAATGCCTGTAATATAGCCATAATCACAGTAGCTACTGTACATGTGGATATATGCACATATTACCTTGTAGTGCTGCAGCATATGGTGGTGCTGACAATGCCTCTCCCTCACCTTTTCATAGGTTTGTCAGTTGTGGCCATAAGTCCATGGTCCTGTACCTGATAAGTGTGATACTGTTTTTTACTGATCATATATACCTTATGAAAGTTAAGGGCTGCCAGATTGCTCTATGTACAAATGTTGTGCCTAGTCATATTAGAATATTTGTATGTTCCATTCTGGAGCAGTTAATTATGTTTAATAGACTTGGTAATCACAGGTGTGTATTTCAACAAGCATAAACATGTTGGCACTTATAGTTATGAACAGCTACACAGTCTGGTATACATGAGGCAATTACACCAATATGCCTGTTCAAACACAAAAGGGAGATGCTATATACATGAGGCAGTGACACTAGTACTGGCATATCATTCTCAAGATAAGTGTACTGGATTTTATGTATAGTTCTATCACATATAGTGTCATATTGCATACCTTACAGGCATATTGTACTGGCAACTTTAACTGGATGTGGCTGAAGTACATGCTATAAAGGCCTGGCACATCTGTGTATGTTGGTGTGAGGTTATCTGTTGTGCATGGAGAAAGATGAGGAGATGTGGGATGTATAATGCAGTTGTGGAACCTCATCTGTATGGGTCTGTGTGGATTAGCATACATAATAGTGCAGATAGTAACATACTGCTTTTCTCTTGTGTCTCACAGGTGAATGGGGGGGTTGGCGTCTGTCACCCTCACAACCTGATGTCAGTGCTTCCTCAGACTCTGATGATGATGGTGGCCATAGTGAGACACAGCTGTGGTTGTTGGAGGCTGAATCTGTCCCAGAGGTTGGCATCCCTCTTCTGCCACCGTTGTCACTGCACACACTCAGTATGCCCACGCATACACAGTCCCCAGAGGCTGCATATATTGGACAGTCAGAGGGTAGCAACATTGAACAGGACAGTATGGCAGCTATGGCATCACTCTGGCCATAGCCAGAGAGCTGGCAAGGTCCCACACAGGACTGCTGTCCATCCACCACCTGTTGTAGGTGTCACATCACGGGTCACTTGAAGCATGTTTCCGGCCAGCATGGAGGCACAGGTACATTTTGGACTCAACACGAGATGGATGCTTAGGGTTATAGGTGCAGCACAGTCTGACATCCATGACTGCCTCCACCCCATTGGGGGCAACCTGGATCGGTTCACTGATGTAGTGGACAGATGGTGGGCTGAGACAGTGTCTGTCTTGGACTGCACATTGTCTGTGCTGGAACATCTGGTTGGAGTTGGGTATCAAACATGTGGATGTAGGTCAGCAACACCATCTGCTGAGTGTCTACTTGGATGTGCACAATCACGCTCCCACAGAGACAGTACCTCCAGCGCTACAAAGAGAAGTGTGTTGTCCACACCACAATGTGGCATGCCATGGGCAAGTGATCCTGGGTGGTCCTGTGGGGGGCACAGCACCAGCAGACAGCAGTCACCATCAATTTCTAGCACCACATCCGACCTTGGGCATGATGGTGCCAGTGCTACTCCTGACAGAGCCAATTCCCGTGTTTGCAGCCAGAGATTGTGAGCTGTCCACTCTACCATGTACAGTCCACAGCTATCCAACATACACACATGTAGGGCTATCACTGGGCTTGACTGTGCACATGCACACACTCAAACACCATTGTCACATGCAGGTCCCCAACAGACATACAGGGCACCTCTCCATGGCCCATATAACCCGCACCCCTTCCTGACTCACACACACATGCTGTAACTGTTTGGCACAGCCTAGACCTCCAGCAACCTAACACCACACTCGGTGCCAGTGATGATATCTGTGCCACATCCATATTATCCATGACATTGATGCAGGAAAATGCTATGTGTCTGATGCACACAGGGTGTCTACATTACTTGACATATACTACGTAGTGCAGTATTGTTTGCCATGTCACATATTGTGGTTCATAACACGTACTGTATGCTGGCATGTGTCATGACTACACATTACACTGTGTTTCTTTGTTGCATGATGTTGAACTGGTGGTTGTGTCACAAAATGACAGGTGTGTCTTGGACCTGTGTATGTTTCTGTTTCAGGAGTATGAGGGGATAAACTATGGGCACATGGCATCAATACAACAGCACAGGATGGCATGGCTGCACAGCAGAAATAGGATCTCAGCAAGGTACAGCAGTATACATGCATGGCTCCCTAGGTGCATATCCTAGAACAATCTATTAAGGACAATGGGAGCAGTCAGCATAATCATGCATTCATACTTTGTGATAACGTCTGCTACCCTTGATATATGTCACCTGGGTTTTCTGAACTTACAAATCTACAAGGTGTGGTGATGGAGTTGACACATCTACAAATATCCTGTGTCTGGATCAGACAGGTGGCAGACATCAGTTATGATTATGTTGAGGAAGCAAATCTAGGGCCAGCAGCTAGTTGCAGGGCCATAAAATGCATAACCATTGCCCAGGGATAGCCTATAAGGACATGTCCGTAGTTCCACAAGATTATATATTTATACACACGCCCACATACAGAGTTGACTACAGTGAGATTAGAACCCCTACCTATCGAGTATTATACACTATACCTCACAGTGCTTATCACATGTACCATGGAGTTTATCTGGCATTAGATTGTCAGCCAGCACTCTTAAGGTGGATAACCTCAGCAGGCCTTGTAGAAGACAGCAATTTAGAGGCCAGCAGCTTGTCACAGGGCCATAAGATGCATAACCATTGCACTGAGATAGCCTATATGAGCATGTCCATAGTGCTGCAAGGGAATATATTTATACAAACACACACACACACACACACACACACACACACACACACACACACACTTGGCTGATGTGAGATTAGAACCCCTACCTATCTAGTATTACACACTCTACCTTTCAGTACTTATCACACTTGCCACAGGTTATGTCTGTTGTGTTTGTGAATGCAGGCACAGTACTTGTGGAGTATGCAAAGTGGCATTGTGTTAGACAGAATGTGTGGCCTGCAGAGTGATACTGCTTGGTACTGCTATTGTATCTAGTGTCCTAGGAGTGAGATACATGTTAATATCCTGGCTATGTGTGTACAGTTCCCAGTATAGCCATATGTGGCTGGTTGCAGTTAGATAGGCAGACGTGGTCAGGGGCAATATGGCTCATCCAAGGCATGTGTTGCAACCATTGTACATTACAGCACCTGCTCATCTATGTCTGGCTACAGGGTGACATTCTGTAGGCACAGGGGTCTGTGGGTGAGTGGATTATGTATTGTTGCAGCCTTGGTCTGGATACATCGGACAACTGCTGTGATTTGTAAGTGCAGATAACTCCAGGATTCTGAGGGTATGTGGGGACATTCATACACCCTCCCACACACACATATACAGTGTGTGTGTGTGTGTGTGTGTGTGTCTATATATATATATATATATATATATATATATATATATATATATATATATATATATATATGTATAACAGAGATGTCTCCTTAAATGTTGCTGTGTGCATGTATGTTATGTAAATGTGTTATGTAGATATATTTAGAGAGTCAACGTATCATTGTACTTTATATGTATATATATATATATATATATATATATATATATATATATATTGGCATCATATGTATAGTACTGATAGATACACTAATCATGTGTGAGGAGGATGGGGACAGAAATATATGTATACCTAGCCGTCTCTATGTACAGATATATTTCTACATAGCAGGTCTTTGTGAGGAAGAAGCAACAGACTTGCGCTCAAGTTAACTAAATGTAGGAGCATGCCCAGTGTGACTACTAGTACTTACAAGGTGACTCCAGGCCAGAGCTCCTGTACTCCGGTCCGGGTTTCTGTGTGATGCAGACGTTGGCTGCTGAACCTGTTTCCACAGTCCAGCATTTCCATGAAATTGTCCAAAGCATTCCCGACTCTTTGCTGTACTTAATATGTGACTGGGGTACATGATGTAACACCACACAAGGGTGACAGCCTGAATACCTCTCACTGTACATGGTTTTGCAGTATGTCCAGCATTTGCCACATATGTCTGGTCTGTTCCTCAAAAATTTGTGGTTTTCCTGTAAAATATTGTAAAATGCAGTCACTGAATTGTAATTACTGGCACATTTAAGTTATGGCCTTTACATCCTGCAGTTAATATGTTCTGTTGTAACCTGTTGTTATACTAGTCACCTTCTAGGTTAATCAGAGCATGTGTAATGTCTGTCTGTTATTCTGGCTCTTTGTGCCCCCATTCTCACTGGCTTTGTTCAGCTTTCTTGCAGTAACAGATTGAGGGGTATGACAGTCTGTGGAAATACCGCCAAACGAGTACCTCACATGCTAAAGATGCAGATGCTGACAGATTCAAACCATCAACACCATCACCCATGCTAATGTACCTAGCCCAGTGAGCCACACTAGCTGCCAGACAGAGAGTTTTCATTCCTCACACTATCAACAGCATACAGACATACATTCTCACCCTCTGTGTTATGTGGAAAATACAACACGTTGCCTAGTTCTATGTCACAGCCCTGGAATTGTCTGATTTGCTGATATATCATTGCAGACTTACTATTCAGCAGTTGTATGGGAACACTGATTTGTTGGAGGAGTGGGATGACCAGCCCATGCTCTGCTGGCATAGACAGTCGTGTGACTGTCTCATGACCCCACAGTTTGCCATCTCCCTTGAATAATGTGGTGGATTTTCCAGCCATCTGGCCTAGTGAATATTATGGGGAACACAGTATTGGACAGAGTACCTGTTGTCCTAAGTGGCTGTTAGATTTCTGCAAGTAGCCCAGTAGCCTGCTATAGACCCTTGCATACATGTGGCAGGTCCATACATATGCTAGCATATTCTAGTACCCTTTACAAGTAGTGTATAGGTGAGTGACTTACCTTGCGAATGCAGCAGTTGACAGACCTGTGGTTCATGGTAGACTTTGATGCACACAGTACACAGCCAATACATTGTTAGGTACAGGTAGTGTGAGCTGACTGGCATCATTTTTACTATATGTATGTGAGTTGGAGCAAGGTGTCAGTCCCTACAGCCCTAGGTTGTCAGTGCTTGTGCTATGTGTTGTCTCTTTGCCAAGGCCAGGGCATATTGGCCATGCTTACATCCTAAGGGGGGGGGTCTTCCTCCGAGTCCCCCTGTGGGTGTGGCTGTTGGGACCTAGGCACTGTTGGGGGACTGTGTATCCCTTGGCTTTGCTGATCCTGTTGAAGTTGTTTCTGCAGAATCATGTTGTGTAGCATGGCATATACTGTAAATATCTGTGCACATGTGGCTGGAGAGTACTACAGGGCTCCACAAGATATATCGAGGCACCAGAACTGCAACTTTAGCAGCCCAAACACATGCTCTATGATGTTCCTAGCTCATGTGTAAGCCTCATTATGGCATTCTTTCATGGGTATGTGTGCATTTCTGATGGGTGTCATCATCTACAGTTCCAGTGCATAGCCAGTATCACCCAGTAAATGGCTGTGTGGGATGTCCCTCCCTAGCAAACATCTGGTACAGCTGTGATGCATGCCAGCTATGGGAGCTGTGACAACTGCCAGGGCAGCCAGCACACACATTCATGATAATGTCCTGGGCATTTCACATGGCCTGGCAGTTGATGGAGTGAAATCCCTTGCAGCTGATGTAGATTCTACCCACCTCACTGGGTGGTGCATTGATGTGTACATGAGTGCAATCTATGGCACCCAGTACCTTAGGGCAGTGTGCTACATGGTAGAAGTGTTGCACACTGCTGGTCATCTCCTCAGAGTTGTGGGGAAAATAAATGTTTTCACTGACATGCGGTAGCATGGCATCCAGGAACTGGTGGAGTATCCTGGGTGTTGATGCCTGTGAGACCCCCATCATATCCCCAGTAGTTCTTTGGAAAGTACCTGTAGCTAGTATCCTAAGACACATACCTTTGTTTCCACTGTGATGGGTTCACCTCTGTTGGCTCTGGGTCTGAGTTGAGGGTGGCAGAGCTCAGTGAGTTCTTGTAGTATGTCCCTGTCCACTCTGTAGCGCTCTACAATCTCCAGCTCATGTAGCTCCTAGAAGGTTACCCTGGGCATGAACACTGCTCTCTTCTCAGTTTATGCCTACTGTCAGCAGCAGCGCTGACCTCTGCATCTAGCACATACAGATGTAGCAGATGTAACAGACCTGCAGCAGCCCCTTGCATTCCTTTAGTTAAAAATCGCAAGTCTGTACTCCACTGGTGCAGAGTATGGGGGTGAAGTCAGACTTTAGGGTACATGCAGCCTTTATAGTGCTCTGCTGTTGGTGCAGCCTGTGTGATTGGCTAACTATGATGTACTTCACCTGCTAAGTACATCATTAAGGACTGTTAATAAACCTAGTTTATGTGAACAGGGGTCATTAGTAATTAATATACCATTGGCTTTCTCAGCCAATTTTTAACAGCCTTCCTCATTCAGCATTGCAGCACACTATGCAAACATGCACCACAAAGGTAAACAATGCTCAGCAGTCACTGAACACACCCTCATGGAAGGTCATGTTCAGCATGGTGGCATACTGTGCAAACACATGGAAACACATGGAAACATGTGCCTGAAAGGTAAACATACTTGGAGGTTCTAAATAAAAATCTGTCTAAGCAGCAGAGACCTCCAAAGCAGACACCCAAGCAACCACTACCCCAAAACAAAACACATGCAACACATAGCTCACAAAGCCAGTGTGCTGAACAGTCACAGCCTTTAAGGCTAAACAACACACCTGATACACTTGTAATAGGTGACTCTATCGTCAGGCACACTGACGTCCCGCTCACCAGGATGAACAAGGAGAAGGTCACGGTGAGCTGCCTGTCAGGCGCTAGGATCTGCCACATAACACAAGCACTCAGGTCATTCCAAGGCAAGTACAAATATGACTCAGTCATTGTCCATGCTGGTGTGACTGACCTGAGACGTACCTCCCTGGACTACATGAAAAGAGACATAGAGGAACTCTCTGAGCATGTAGCCCAGGCCGGTATGACCCTGACCTTGAGTAGCATCTTACCCTCACCAAGAATGATGCTACAATATGAAGACGAGATGATCAATTTCAACAATTGGCTTAAGTATTGGTGTCATTCAAAGGGGATCCAATGCCTGTCAGCCTGGGATGACATGCTCAATAAGCCACGATGCTTCACTAGGGACGGCTTGCACCTGTCACCCCTGGGCTTTCGGATATAGGCAAAGGCTCTTTCCAACCCCATAGTGCCTTTTTTAGGCAAGGCTCAAAAGACAAACCCACCTCCATAGGTATCACAAGGGATAAGAAACTAAGAGTAATGCTACTCAACGCCAGAAGCATAAACCTCAAGATGCACGCACTCGAAACTCTACTTAGCATGGAGAACATCGATATCTGTACAGTAACAGAAACCTGGTTCAAGGCCCCCGAGAGCACCCCAGCACTACCAGGTTATACCTCATACCATGCTTTTCGGCCCCAAAACTTAGACCGAACCAGAAAAGGAGGGAGAGTTTCAATATTCGTCAAAGATACCCACACCTCCAGGTTGGTGGCACAGCATGAAGAATCAGAGACTATCCATGTGCAACTAACAGTGGGTAAAACTGCCTTCCAGTTTATAGCCTGCTACAGAACACCCTCCCAAACCCAGGAACCCCACTTGGCCTTCCTGAGAACACTGGAAAATATGAAGGTCTCTCCAAACACCATTATATTGGGCGACTTCAACTACCCAAACATATACTGGGAGCATTACTCTAGCTCCAACACCCTAGCCCAAAGGTTACTAGAATTTATAAACTCAAATGCTATGGAACAACTTGTTACCACTCCCACAAGAGGGGAAAACATACTGGACCTGATCATCACCAACATTGGGGCTCTATGCTTCAAACCAGAAGTGTATCCCTCACTGGTAAGATCAGACCATAAACTAATCTCACTGGATATTCACATCCCGACCCCACCCCCTACCCAGAAAACGAGAGTGAAAAACTTCTCTAAAGCAAATTTCACACTCCTCAAAACCGAGGTGGAATCCTTCAAAGCCCCCGGGCCTGTGGAAAATATGGCCCAGACCACAGAATTCTTTATAAACGCTTTCTATGAACACCTTCAGGAATGCATGGATCATGCAATCCCAAATAAAACCAAGACCCAATCCTCCAAAGGCAGGCGTCCCATCTGGTGGACCCCAGCCATAAACAAACTATACAATAGAAGGAGGAAGCTACTATATGATAGAGCAAAATCCCAAAAAGGGAAGGCATCTCTGATCAGTATTAGCAAAAAACTATGGGCACTCATAAAATCGTCTAAGGCCAGCTTTGACTGAAAAATTGCACAGGACACTAAGGATAATCACAAGGCTTTCTTTACTTATGTTAGGAACCTGGGTGGGAATTCCCAGATATGCTCAGAATTAGTCCATAATGACAAAAAATGCACCAAACCCGCAAACATTGCCAACATCCTAGCTGACAGGTTCAGAGCAAACTTCTCCCCCCCCCACCAAAAGGGCAAATATCTATCCCAGCAGAGTGCTGCCCCCCTGACATCTCAGATGCTCAGGTAAGAGCCACCCTCTCCAAAGCAAAAAACACAGCATCAATGGGACCAGACGGTGTCCCGGGCTGCGTCCTACATGAACTCCAAGAAGAGCTAAACCCAAACATAAAACTACTGTTCAGTCTCAGCCTTACTACAGGATATGTACCCAAAGAGTGGCGTACAGCAACAGTGGTCCCTCTCCACAAAGGTGGTGACTCAACGGATCCTGGAAACTATCGCCCCATAAGCCTGACTAGCTTGGTCTGCAAAGCTATGGAAAGGATCATCATGGACCTCATAAATAAAGATATTGGGGACCTACAGACACTGGATCCTACCCAGTTCGGCTTTGTTAAGGGCAGATCCTGCCTCTTAAACCTGGTCGATTTCTTTGAAACAGTCACCAAGGCCATTGACAAGGGGAAGGTGATCCACACTGCCTACCTTGACCTTGCAAAAGCCTTCGACACAATACCCCACTCGGGCATCATAAATAAGCTCACCAGCTTAAATATCAACCCCTATGTCACAAGATGGGTTGTAAACTGGCTTAGGGATAGAACCCACATGGTCAGAACTGCAAGTGCCATATCAGACTCTAAACCAGTTACAAGTGGCATCCCACAAGGCTCAGTCCTGGAACCTCTCTTGTTCGGTATATATTTCTCGGAGGTACAGGCCAACACGGAAGGACTGTGGCTGACCAAGTTTGCAGATGACTGCAAACTAGGTGCCATAATCGACTCTCCAGCCAACACAAGCATCCTGCCAAAGGGCCTCATAGAAACAGACAACTAGTGCCAGAGCCATGGCCTCAAGCTAAACGCCAAAAAGTGTGTAGTCATCCCCTTTGGCAAAAACAAAGTGCCCACAAATTACCACATAGGTGGTAATCCATTAAGTACGGAAGAAGTAATTAGGGACCTGGGGACCCAAGTTGATAGCAATCTCTCATTTGAAAACCACTTGGCCAAAGTGGTTAGAAAAACATTTTATATAGCCCACCTAATCATGAAGGGATTCACATCTAGATCAGGGGAGGTCATCGTGCCTCTTTACTCATCCCTCATCAGGCCCATAATTGAGTACAATGCCCCTTTTGGGATGTACCTTACCAGACACCTGCAGCAACTGGAAAGACTCTAAAAGTACCTCACCAAGAGGATCAAAGGGCTCAAACAGATGCCATATGCTGCCCGGTTAAAGAAACTCCAGCTCTACTCAGTGGCATACCGCCTGCTCAGAGGCGATCTGTGCCTGATGTATAAAGCCATGTCCAACCCGGAATTAATGGACATGCTGCACCTCAGAAAATCCAAATCCCATCGAGCTACGTGCTCCAGAGACTTGAACCTCAGCACTGAAATAAATAGGACATGCTGGAGGGACAGATTCATAACCCAGTGGCTCCCTTCACTTTGGAATAAAATCCCAGTCCACGTTAGGCAGAGTCCCTCACTGACTCTCTTCAAGAGGAATCTTGATGAGTGGATGGGAGATCATAGGTTTACCCCGGGTATCACTTCTGTGTCACTGTTAGACAGAGGCACAGTATACTAACCTCGAAAAAGGGCATAGCAAAATTCATTTAAAATGGGTGGTGAAAGCCAAACACACTCTGGCTAGGCTTATAAATGCCCTAGGGCAGATAGCCTAGTATGAACCTATGAACCTAAGTTAGTGTACACATCCCCTGCTCAGCAGAGCACCACACTGTGCAAACAGGTGCTGCTGAGCTCCAATGAGCTTACAAGTCCGCAGACACAACCCTCGTTTGATGTCATCTACCTCTTCTCTGGACACCAAAATGGTTCTGTGTCTAAACGGATGGGATCTGCAGACACAGATACCTTTTTATGCTATTCAGTATCCCCACTTCATTTGCATAGAGATCTGTGCCTACAACCTGGAAACTACACAGTTACAGGCCCTGCCTCATTAACAACAACACCATTCCAGCATTGCAGACACTCCATGCAGGGTCCTATCATACATTACTATCACATACTAATAAATTTCATTTTTACACTCTTTTTGTTTTTTTATTTTTTTTTCCACAAAGGTATGTTTGTGCACTGTAGCACACCATGCAAACATACCCTGAATTTTTTAAAAAATAAAATTATTTTAAATTACTTTCAATATGGTTTTGGACATATGGTAGATAGTTTTGCACATACCTGTGTCTGCTATGCTATTTCTGTCCATCTAACTACCCTTTTACAGCCCCTGTTGTCTGTTTTACATCCTGTACATGGAGTTTTTGAGTATACTAGAGACACCAACACAGGGTCTGCAGGACTGCCTATCTGCTTGCTGGATTGCTCTACCTCCCTCATTTGCATGCAGTTCACCTGCCTTATGAGGTGATTTCCATGTCACAAATACTTCTGTGTTGATGAGCTCATGCAAGCCACTCAGCTCTGTTTACTGGATCACTTACCTGCTTACTTTTGTGTAAGCAGTATGCCATGATGCCAACACAGAAAAACATCCATGTAGGCTTTATTAAATCCCCGCCTTTTTTGCATATTTTCAAACAAGCTGTATATGTTCAAAATGACTGTTGAGCTTCTGGATTTCTAAAAGATGAAGGTTTTTTTTTTTTTTGCTTTCAGAAAGTTTGTGTTTGAGCAGATGGGGCATAACCAGTTTAGGATGTTTTCAATCAGCAGTGACTTCAACACGTTTTAAATAATCTTACCATGGCATTCAGAAATACTTGCCACACTGCAGAAGACTTTGTTCAGCAGGGTTTTGCTGTGTGGTAAGCCCAAACAGTCCAGAGACCTCTCTCCCTCTACAGTTGTATGCAGGCATTGGCCATAAGATGGACAGTGGTTTCACTTGTAAATTTACATGCAAATCCCATAATATGGGGTGAGGTTAATGTTAATTAGCCACTCTTACAATGTTATAACATTATATATATAGGATATGAGACTTCACATGAGGTTACTACTGGACATTCTCCTTGACTAAGAGGTCTAGTAAACCTTGTTCCCGCACCACTGATCTGATTTCCTTTTACAAGCATCTAAGTTTTCAGCTAATCTTCAGCCTGCTCTGAAATAAAAATAAATAAATAAATAAATAAAAACTACTCAATTTGAAATTCATAATCTTCAGACCCACTAATAACTGTATGTTCTTCTTATGCTTCAGAAATGACATATCCAAGATACATTCAAAGATTTTCTCCTTAGAAATTCATATTTCTAAATTAGATTTCTCCTGTATATTATGTAAAACACAGGAAAAAAGTTAAATTTCATTAATCTTGCCTGATAACTTAAATTTCTATCACCCTTTATTTATTTATTTTTTTTGTGAACAATTTTTGGACTCTCTCCAACATTATAGTATTTGCTCTTGACTATATATAAAAGCTAACTACATATTCAGTACTTGGCCTTATTATGGATTTGTAAGTCACTCCCAGAATGCTAAAATTCTTTGAAGAAATACCTGGGGATTCAATAAACTCTGTGTAGGCTTAGCTCGAAGCTTACATGGAGAGTACATGTTTGCACGATGAACAGCAGTGCCAAATGCATATGAATGCCATGTATCATGCTTACATGAATATAAGTGTAGCTTCATGGCCAGCAACAGTGTTGCCACACAGGAAACCATGAAAAGCAGAACAAACATCTGCAGTCATGCAGACATGTTAACCTACAGGCAAACTAGTTCTGCAGGATTGCGAGGACAGCCAGAATGACTATGGAGGTTTAATATAAGGCAATGTATAAAGTTCTAACACATTATAGGAACATGTAGCTTGTGCAGAGTACTGTGCAAACCTATTTTGGGCATACCAAATATAATTTTTGGTGGTGATCAGCAAGGGTATCCAGACTGCATTATAAATAATTTATTGTGGGGAAGTATGTGTATTGAAAACATCCACACACATGAATTGTAGGAATGAAGACAGGGGAAAGTGAAACATGGCAGTGTACAGCAGATAAGGATATGTTATTGTACATGCACCACAGAGACAAGACAATTGTAATATGAACAGTAATCACTTATTGACATGATACAGTACTGCTGTTTACACCTCTTGTGTGGGTATAGTCATATCACACAGTTGTCTATTATGTGTCTGTTACATATCAATGGAGATGATTGGTTGTGATATAAGGATCCTGACTTGATCACTAGGGACTGTGGTGGTGGTGCTGCAGTAGCATTGTCGCCTCACAGTAAGACGTTGTCCTGTTCGATTCTCAGCTAAAGCGTCTTCTTTGTGGAGATGTGCGCGGATGGGCGTACCTTCGCTGAAAGTTGTGTGTCAGAGCTGGCGACTCGGCACGTAAAAATCTACTGCTAATCATTAGCGGACCGGAGTTCCACTGTGGTGACCCTAACTGGGAAAAGCCGAAAGACACACCAACAACTTGATCACTAGGGAGGACCATTTATCAAGGACAGCATATACACTAGGGGATATGTGTATATTGTGAAAATGTGCAAAATGAGTTGCTTGAATATGAATGCATTGTCAGTATAGGTATCAGCCAAGCAGGACATAGCAACAGGCTCATGGACAACAGTAGACAGAATCATGCACAATTATGGGCCATATCACAATAATAACACCAGTCATCTGTGTCATTGATATAAAATATGTGATTGTGAGTTTGCATACATGTTCTGCATGAACACACTTGTACAACTGTCATGATTTTTCAGTAATCTAAAGAGGAATCAAGCACACCTCAATAACTAATACATTTCTGAGGTGTTAAGGGACACTCTAACACCTGTAGTTTAAATTATGATCAGTTCTGGTTAGTTGACTGGTTTGCATGGCATATATATGCCACAATCCACACTTGCACAACTGCAACCCATGCCATCAATGTTGTCAGTGAGGTATGTATTTACTGGGTACATCACAGGAACATGTATTACACATGCATCTTGTATAACACCTTGAAGGGAGTTCTGCACAGTCATCTCCTAATGGTTATGCAGCAAAAATAATACATAGGTATGACCACTAAGATGTGGGATAGCACACTGTGGCAACAGTGATACACTTGAGTAAATTATCATTGAAAGATGTGGTCAGAGGTACATATAAAAGGGTGCATTGTACTCAATTTTTGCTGTGATCAGGGCTGAGAACAATGAGACTATAATTCCCTTTGATGTGGATGTCCTGCACTGCCCATACTTAAGAGTTGTGCTATATACAAGGCATTAGTCACCACTGTGGGCACATGCTTGTGGAAGTTCTACCTGAACATACAGGTCACATACCACTTGGTCTGCTCATAGGGGTGTGCTGTCTATATTGTAATTAACTTGTGTATTTGCTTTCATAAAGCAATAATCCCCACATGAATTTGCTTTCATCTACTGTGTCTCTATGGCTCTGGCAACAGTCCTTTGTATATGTTAGTACTGTCTGCATTATATCAATACAAATCTTGGATTCAATGATTGCCCACAATTTGCAGTTCTCCACAAAGCTGGTTAGACATGGGATGTTTAAATTTGTCTTGGCATCTGAGACATAAACAGTGAACAGGAAAGGGCCTAATACATGATTCTGAGATAAGGACCTGTTCACTGGGAGTCAAGATAGAGGTGACTTCACACACCTTGACATAATGTGTCCTGTATGTGATCCATTTCTCTATCTACTTGGTGAAGTAGGTGTTTATGCCCACTTGAGACATTTTCTCTGTAATAAGTGAGTTTGTATTTCTGTCAAATGCCTTGGGAAGGTCATGTTATGCAGGATGATAGTGTATTCCTCGTACATGCCCTTGGTGACCTTGTTGAAGACATCAGACAGATTTAGCAGACATAATGTAGCCTTAAAACTCAAACATGGGTTTGGTACACAGTCAAGAGATTACACGTGTCCTTTTTGATAAGGTCAATGATGACTCATTGGTCTACCTCCCAAATGAGGAGAGTCAGGACTATGGGTCTATAAGTCCATGCATCATGTGATGTTCTCCCCCTGTTCAGACAGATGACTGCTGCTGTATACCCTTCTCCAAGAACATAGGATGTATGGAGGCTGTGTTTTAGTAGGGATCAAACTGTATCTGCTAGGTCAGGTTTTAAGTCATGGTATAGGCAATATGGGATGTTGTCAGGGACTGATTCATATTAGCCATAGAGCGTGCTCAGATGAGCTGCCCCCTTAAGAAGATAAACCGAGTATTGTTTGCATGTATACATTGGCTGATGGCCACTGAGACAGGGAGGGTGAAGTGTAAGATAAACTGTCAGCTAGCAGATTGTTTATTTTCTCTGGATGGGTATGGCTAGTGACATCCACAGACATCTTTGCTTTTAGTTGTGTGTTCTCCTTAACATTTCACACTTATTTAAATAAATGATTTGTGACTACACCTCCAAATACATCCTTGGTTATGCATCACATGCCACAAAATGGCACTGTTCACACATACAAGTCTGGCAATGTCACATAATTGAGAATAACCGGCAGTTTTCTGTAGAATGTCACCAAGCACAATAGATTCCACCACAGTTAAAAACGAAGTGCAAAAACACTATTTATTAACGCAATTCCAAAATCAAGGCGTTTTCGTCCTATAGCTGGACTTCATCAGATAATCTCTTACATCATTTATTAGCATCCATTATATACTTCCTTCATTTCCATTTTCCAATCAAAAAAATACCAATTAATTCAAATAAACAAATCAGCTTACTTTTAAAAGCTCATTAATATTAAAATACATTTCATTTAATCACATAAATTTCTCTAAAAAAACTTTAATTTATATCTATTCATCACTTTAAAATCAATTCCATTCATATTGCAGGGGCTAAAATATATTTTTATATACATCTTTAAATAAATATATACATTCATAAAATTCCCATTCAAATAACATAAATTTTCATCAAACAGAACCATCTATTGACCATATAATTTATTGCACTCAGGATTATATTTTAGCTGCTTTTAGTTTCAGTAGAGGCAACAATGAAACATATTCATTCAGACCTGGGGATTTATTTGCTTGCAACGTGATCTGCCACCATAATTCTCTATATCCTATGGTGTCTTCCCATGGGCCCCTCTGATGTTATTCTTTATATGTTCAATTACAAAAAACTGGAATATACTGTCTTCACATGTCTTCCTGTGTCTATACAATGCATTAGTCTCTTTCATTTTTATAACGTCATAGGTATGCTCATATATTCTTCTTTTTAAATTTCTCTCTGTTTTACCTATGTAAAAAGACCCACATTTGACACAGGAGGCCAGATACACTAATCCTTTGGTATCACAATTGTATAGCCCATTACTCCTAATCAATTTACATCTACTCTCTCTATATATATATTCTCCTTATTTGCTATATATTTACATTGACCACATTTCCCACATTTAAATGTACCCTTTTTATTATTCAGTCTGATACTTATATTTTTATTTTCCTTCTTATTTGTTCCAAATATTCCTTTATATTATTAGCATTTTTATATACTACCCTTGGGGCATCTCTAGGTAAGTCTTCCAAATCAGTAAGAGCTATAAATCTTTCCCATTCTCTGTAGAAAACCGATTTAATGCTCTGATTCAAACCATTAAACTCTAATACAAAGGACAATTTATATTCTTCATGTAAACTAGCATTCCTATTATTTACCGCATAGTTGCCCTTAGTCTCTTTAATACCTAAAATGGGCTCAAATTTTCTCATTCTTCCTTTTTCAATTTCCAATCTAACACTATGTACCAAACATTTATTATATCATCTGTCTAGGAACATACCTTCTAACAAGTCACATTCTATCTTAAAATCTTCCAATTTACTTGTCATTCGTGACCCCCTCACAAATTGTCCTTTTATTATATTTCTTTTACTATGTTCTGGGTGTGCGCTGTTATAATGCAAATAAGAATTGCAATAAGTTACTTTTCTATAAACTTTAGATGCAAAATTACCTTCACTTTTAATTATTTCTATATCTAGATATTGTAAAACCTTCTCAGAAACATTATAGGTGAAAATCAGTAGTTTGGTTAATATATTTTATAAATTCTTCCAATTTTTCTTTTCCCCCTACAAAAAATATGACTATGTCATCTAGGAACCTCTTATATAGGTTCCAATAAATATGGAACTCTGATTTAAGTACATATTTTTCTTTCCAGTTAGCCAATACAATATTTGCATATGTGGGTGCACAGGCTGCTCCCATGACTACACCCTGCGTTTGTTGAAAAAATTCCCCATTAAATAATAGGAAATTATTTTTAAGCACCATGTCCATCAAGCCTGTGCAAATAATTTTATCATTATGTGTCAATATATTATCCATAAATATTTCTTCTTCAAACATATTCATACCTTCTAAACAAGGAATAGATGAAAATAAATCTATTATATCAATTGTTACAAATAACAGATTTTCAGTATATAAACTATTATCTATCATCCTTAATAAATCCCAAGAATCTTTTAAAATAGCAAGTTTATTTATCCATATATGTTTTGTTTTACTATCTATAAATTTAGCCAAAGGTAATGTTTTTGAACCATCCGCTGAGACAATGGGTCTCAGCGGTGGGTCCAATACATTTTTATGGACTTTGGGAATGCCATAGATAACTGGTATTTTTGTTTTTTCCACCTTTAAATAGTTTACCATATTTCCTTCAATAATTAATTCACTATACATTCCCTCTAGTTCCATATCTATCCTCTTGTAAGTCAAAGAAATTTCATTTCTGGACACCACCCTATATTTATTCTCATCTCTCAAGATTTGAATCATTTTTCCTCCATAGGTAATGGTGTCCATGATAACTACCCCCCCCTCCCTTATCGGGTTTCATTATTCTTATCTTCGAATTATTCTTTAACTCATTCAATGCTTTAAATTCCTCCTTACTGATGTTCATATCATTTCCCATCCTTTTATATGTTTTTCTTATTTCTGCTTCCATAATACTTTCCACAGTTTTAAGTTGTGGATGCAATGGGGGATTAAAAACTGAGGATCTCACTAGAGTTCTATCAATATTATATAGATTTATTTGTTTATCATCCTTACCATATATTAATTTCAAATTAACTTTTCTCAAAAATAATTTTAAATCAAGGAGTGTAGTTGTCAATTCCCCTTTTACTTGTGGAATAAATTTAAAACCTTTTCCTAATAAGCCAAAATGTTCATCCTGAAGCTTCACATCACTATAATTATAGATAGTAAAACCATTTAAAGTATTTATGATACTTTCATCATTTATATTATACTCATTTATTTCAATACTATTTAAAGATGCTGGGTCCGGGGTACATATACTTAATATCTCCCCCTCCCCCTTCTCCCCCCATGGGAAAATTTTCATGTGGTAATCCATCTATTCTACTATTAATCCTTACTCTCTCTAATGGGGGAAATTCTTTATCATACAAATCATCTCTCCATCTCTCTCCCATTTCATCAAATTCCCTATCATTTCTTTTTCCATTAATATTTTTATTGTTAAAAAAAAATATTATTCCTATTAAATCCTTTCTTTCAATTATATAAATTTCCATAAGCACCAGGTTTAGGATAACTTACTTCATTTTCATAATCAATCAAATCACGTTTTAATTTCTCCATTTTTCTATTAATTAATCCAGTGCATTTTTCATCTATTTCACCTCTTATTTTATAAAATTTATCTCTCTCTTGTTTTATATCAAAAAACAAATCATCCTTTATAAGCCCCTCCAATACTTCTATATCATTCTGTAACACCATTAGATTTCTATTATTTTCCTTAATAATTAATTTTAAAATATCTAAACCACTATTATTAAAAACCTCTAACAATTCCTTGTGAAAAGTTGAACCTATTTGTACATTGTTAGGATATTTATACAATCTAAGACCTTTTGGAACAACATTTGTCTTGATACATTCAGTAAGGTATGCATTTTCAATGTGTAAACTTTTATATTTAAACATATTCTTTGACAGGTTATCAATCATTTTACTGTATGAATCACCATTCCTTTTTCCTTTTGGGCAATTCATTTCAAGTTTAAAACAAATACGTTTGTTCAACCAGTCTTTTGTTAAAACGGATCTACCAGGAGAAACAGTACCTGAATTGACATCACCCGTATGCTGCGAGTTAGCGCCAACATTTTCCGCTCGATTTTCACAGTCCTGTAACACTTCTGGTGTAAAAGCTGGATTAAAAGTTCCTCCATTCAGTTCTGAAGAGTCGCCAGCGTATAACCCATCGCCCATCAGCTCTCTCTTCCTCTTACTTCTCTGCCATCTCGGCTCACCATTTCCGCTTCCTGTCCCCTGGGACGCTTGCGAATACATTCCTACCAGTGTGTTACACTAAGGCGTTAACAAGTCTATCAGCTCGGTCAATTGCCCAACGAGCTTCCTGGACTGGCCAAGCTCATCTTGGCCTGTATGGGTCGGGGATCCATTCTCCATAATAACCGCCAATGCAGAAACAACCAAACCAAAAACCAAGTCAAAACAGAAACCAAGAATAACTGGCAGTTTTCTGTAGAATGTCACCAAGCACAATAGATTCCACCACGGTTAAAAACGAAGTGCAAAAACACTATTTATTAACGCAATTCCAAAATCAAGGCGTTTTCGTCCTATAGCTGGACTTCATCAGATAATCTCTTACATCATTTATTAGCATCCATTATATACTTCCTTCATTTCCATTTTCCAATCAAAAAAATACCAATTAGTTCAAATAAACAAATCAGCTTACTTTTAAAAGCTCATTAATATTAAAATACATTTCATTTAATCACATAAATTTCTCTAAAAAAACTTTAATTTATATCCATTCATCACTTTAAAATCAATTCCATTCATATTGCAGGGGCTAAAATATATTTTTATATACATCTTTAAATAAATATATACATTCATAAAATTCCCATTGAAATAACATAAATTTTCATCAAACAGCACCATCTATTGACCATATAATTTATTGCACTCAGGATTATATTTTAGCTGCTTTTAGTTTCAGTAGAGGCAAAATTGAAATATATTCACATATATATGTCACATAATTACATCAATTGCACAGCATATGCCTATATGTTTTTTTATTGGAAAGCTGTATTTGAGTGGACTGATGCCATATAAGGACACATTACAAATGAGTTGGTTGTGGCTAATGTAGAACAGTTACTAACACAAATGCTAATACTTACACAATGATGCTGGTGACCACCTCAATAATCCTTGGGGATATCAACACAATTGTTCATATAATAAATCCCACAAGGTTGCAACTGAATCAAAACATGTGATGTTTTTATGTCTATCACAACATGTTGATGAAACAAGACGTATGTGCCCATATAATCGGTATGAATTTATACTGATGTATGTTACAGAGCATTTACTGATGTTAGGTATCCACATGCATGCCTGTGCCATATTGCAAGTGTTATTGCAATGGTTGAATGAGAACTGGGCAGAATGTTGATCTTCTCCACTACAAAAACACATGTCTTACATAGCCAGCAATATATATATATATATATATATATATATATATATATATATATATATATAGAATATCATCCCAGGTCAGTGGTTCTAAAGAGGCATATTATTACAGCTGTTATGGAAGGAGCATGCAAACTAATGTCAGCAGTGACCATCAATAACTTAACTCACATCACAGATCAGAATACCCTCTTGTAGGCTTACCGTACATCTACACCTTACATAGCACATGTCAATGACAGCAACATTGACATGTGAAATGTTTGTAGGGTCTTAGGACATTAGTAAGCTAATGGATAATATCACTTAAATCCCTAGACATAATTTTACCATTTAAAACAAACTCTTTATATCTATATGAAGGAAAATAGTAAGGCTATGTGTGTATGTGTGTATTGTTTTGATTGCAGTACATGATGCCACTGCCAGTATGTGACATGTGGACTACATTATGACAGAATTAGCAATTGCACATGAAGTAGTCTTGAGATGACTTGCAGAGGCTGATGGAACAACTCTGTTTCATAGTGTGTGTATGCATATGTGACATGCGAACATACACCACTCCTCTGCTGGAAGGATGTCATGTGGCCAGATGAAAAAAAAAGGGTGGTGGATGCATGGGGCTATGTTAAAGATCCTCCTATGTGGTAGTGAAATGATTAGTGATTCACAAATCATATAATGACCATAATGTACCACCAACCACTAACAGAGCAGTAGACTGGGTCAGATGTGAGCACTACACCTGGGTAAGTATAAAAGATGACGTCCATAGAATGAAACACTGACACCACCACATATGTCTGACTTTAACATTGTTACTTTACAGTTTAAGGAGTATGATAGCATCATTGTATGCTGAGAAGAACATGTTGTGAGGAGTGTCTGACATGGATATGGAGTCACATTTTGGTGTAAACTTGTCTTAAATGTAATACTTGAAACTATACACACTCAAATTGCCTGTTGTTAGATTAGAACCCCTAAATGTCTAGGTCAAGAAGTTTGCGAACACAGTACTTTACTGCCACACCACAAATTTGACTTGAACACTGTCATGTTATACAGGATGACATGATCAATGTATATTACAAGAAGATGTTTGGAAGAGTGCCTGACAAAGCTGTGGACTCATATGCTATTCTAAAATTGTCACCATACTGATTGTTGAATGCGCATAGAAATCAGTTGACTGTAGTGACAGCCAAACCCCTACCTAACTATATCCAAACACAGTATTTAACACAAGTACCAGAGCACTAAGTCTGGCTTTTAGAGTATCAGACAATACTTTATAGCTGTAAGTATAGAAGATGACGTCCATAGAATGAAACACTAGCACCACCACATATGTCTGACTTTAACATTGTCACATAACAGTTTAAGGAGTATGATGGCATCATTGTATGCTGTGTACATTACAGACTTGTTGTCACATACAAACACATTTTTGTGATCAGCATGAATGCAACTGTGTATGCACATGTGTATATATTTGTGACAAATTGCTGTCCCCATTAATATATGTATAAGACAACCTGAATGGCTATTGTCATCATAAAGGAGTACATGGTGTGTAACAGTGTATGTTTGCCATTTATTTCTGTAGTATAGCTGAATTTGGGAACTAGTACTGACATACCAAGTTTCAAGTGCAAGGGTGCAGGTAAAAAATGACTGACTATAAATATGTGCTCAGTCATTAAAAAGTGTCTTCCCTTTGGTTTGTTTTTACAAGGTTTTTAATGGGATGAAGACTAACTAGACACTAAACATAAGTAATACATGCTAATAAGCACTTTCCACAGCTCATCTCTGAGCAGCTGGTTTGCGTGATCAATGGCAAAGTGTTTGCACATGTGAGATGCACCTTTAAGGATTCCTACTTGCAGGTGAGACGTATTTATCCATACTGGCAATGGTAGGCAGCTAACAGATACAATGTCATTCATAACTAGTTCATATCAGAAATGTTGCATCATAAATTAATACTAACAAAGTATTTATACTGCTTTTCCCATTTGTGTGTAGTTAAGTGATGAGCAAATGTGGGTCTCTGCTTCACTGTGAAACTTATGAAAGTTCTATTGGTTTACTTTCCTCTGTGCAAACTGTGTGTATACACTAAGCAGAAAGGGGTGGCAATCAACACTTTTGACAGTACTGAGTGGAAGAAAAACACCTGCTGCCTAATTGTTTCTGTGGGGGAAGGTGTTATAACAGTGAGCTCTTATTTGAGCACAGATGATGCAGTGTTCAACTCCAGCACAATCTAATTGTTTTACATATGCATTGATAATGTGATTGAATAATTGCAAATGTTGACACTTATAACATTGTTTCTGTGTACAATAGTTTACATGGCTGTATTCCAAAAGTTGTTGACATTCACAGGAATACCTGCACTGAGTCTAAACAATTGCTTTATACTTGTTGAATAGCTCCCCCATCATGAATTGGTTGATTAGCATAAGGTTCAGCTGGTTATGCTGCAATTGGCATGCCACAATGTTTACTGTGTTTGTGTGGCTCTACACAGAATATAGAGCTATTTACTGAATAGAAAATGGTATGATATTGTGTGCTCGTGCTACAATGAACACATGATCTTATCTCACCATGTAGGCTTTATTGAATCCAGCCTGTTGTTCTAAGGCCTTATTGCTATATAACATTTCCTCAATGTGTTTATTCACATGTCCCTTAAAATGAAGTTTTCCATCTGCCTTTACTCTTTAAGTCCTCAGATTATTTACATTCCCCTGTACTGGAATTCAAATAATACGGATAACCTGAGTTTAATTTGTTGAGGTACAAAACTTTATATTTTATTGTGTTAAATTCCACATTATACAACAACCCCCCATTAAATATTCAAAAACGTGCACGCTGATTGGTCAGCGTGCACATTGTAAATCAGAGTTATAGTAATGGAAAAAGGTCCGGTCGTCCGGACTTTTTCCATTACTATAACTCTTTTTTTTACAGCAACGGAGAACGCAAGATCTCCATTGCTTCACACTGTCTCGCTATGTTAAACGAGTTTATTTTAACATAGCGAGACAGCTTTAAAAAAGCAACGGAGATTCTCCGTTGCTTTTTTTAAAGCTGTCTCGCTATGTTAAACTCATTTAACATAACGAAACAGTTTTTAAAAAGCAATGGAGATCTTGCTTTCTCCATTGCTTTTGCCCACAGCTCTGATGTACTGTGTAGGCATGCGCAGTACATCAGAACTGCCGCAGAATACCAGACAGCCGCGGAAGGGCAGCAAGGAGGCATTATACGATGCCATTATTTAAGAAAAGTAATTTTTTTTTTTCTTAAATAATGTCACTCGGGCTTCACCCTCATGACCAAACCACACCAACCGTGGGTAAATCCAGAATTACCCACATCCAGGCGTGGGTTATTGCTATAATATTTACTTGTGCCCACTCAAACAATTTTCCTAAGTAGTTCTAAAGGAAAAATCTTATAATTTCTCAAAGATGTGAAACATAATTTTTGCATCATCAGAAATGTCCAAACCAGTAATTACCAGTAATTACTAGAAATGAAGACAAATATATAAAACAGCAATGGGCCCAAGTTGGATCCATGAGGGAACACTCTGTATATTACATTTTTAAGTCACTTCTTTTCTAACACTCATCCAATTATTATTCCAGTGAATAGCATACTTCCCAGAACCATCACCTTTAACTCATATAAGAATAGATGTGTGTAACTGAGTCAAGTACCTTAGCCAGGTCACTGTATATGACATCTACTGAAATAGTACTATCTAAGGCATGCACCACATCCGAATAAGAATAAATACAATTTCTATATAGAAATATTTATTTTGTAATGTCATGTGGATGCATGTCACAATAAGAATTACCTTCCTCCATATTCATCATATTCAATAATATCCTCTCAAAGGTTTTTCAAATTCAGGCTTGTGAGGGTGATGGGTCTATAATTTGCTAGCTTGTAACCTCCTTCTTTTTGAATAGAATACTTAAGCACTTTTAAATTGATTTGGTACTATCCCAAACTGCAGGGTTTTTTGAAAAAGGAGCATTCGACAATCCACCAAATGTTCAATTATGCCCATTAGAGAAGTCTCATTCATGTTATCTGGGCTAGCGACTGTATCCTTGTTTATAACCTTGAATCGCTTCCTTACTAGATTGTCAGTAATTAGTGAGCATTTCATATATGTTTCAACTAGCTCACTACTCTCTGCCATCAATCATTTACTGTCATTTGAAATCTTACAGAAGCAATCCACAAAATAGGCTACAATCTATAATAATGTAATTACCTTCACAAATCCAAACAAAACTTTAATCTTTATGTAAACTCTGAATATATTTATAAATAAGATGTTTTATTATCTTTCTCCCCCTATTACTGACTTTCTGTTTCAATTCCCTTTTTGCTGTCTTTATAGCTTGCCACACTTTCTTCAATAAA
Source organism: Protopterus annectens (assembly GCF_019279795.1). Classification (NCBI taxonomy): domain Eukaryota; kingdom Metazoa; phylum Chordata; order Ceratodontiformes; family Protopteridae; genus Protopterus; species Protopterus annectens. The sequence continues at coordinate 509,308,484 of NC_056736.1, forward strand.
AATGGCCGTATTTCTCAAGTGGTAATTCATTCATTATTTTTTTTTTCATCGTCACTTCCTTTTTTTTATTCTTCGTGTAATGTCAATGGTCATTTAAGAAGGCCATTTTTTTCTTTTTTATACTTCTTTTTAACTGGGAAGAAGTCATTAATTAAATAATTTATTCCTCCATAACAATTGTGCAAGCATGGCATGGTGGAATGTTTAGATGGTGTTATTTTGGTGGTGAGGAGGAAAAAGTATGCACTGTCTTTTGATAGAGTACAGCATTTCTCTCCTATAGATAGATAAGAGCCCTTGCCATGACTTCATACAAGTACTTAAAGCCATGTATGAGTGTGTGTGTGTGTGTGTGTGTGTGTGTGTGTGTGTGTGTGTGTGTGTGTGTGTGTGTGTGTGTGTGTGTATGTCTGTGTGTCTAGATGGCTGCTTTATGGGAAGTTCACACAGCATAGCCATGTTTTGTGAAAGTGTGTGTGTGTGTGTGTGTGTGTGTGTGTGTGTGTGTGTGTGTGTGTGTGTGTGTGTGTGTGTGTTTGTGTGCGTGAGTGTCTGTGTGTTTAGATTGTTGCTTTATGGGAAGTTCACACAAAATAGCCATGTTTGTGAAAGTGTGTGTGTGTGTGTGTGTGTGTATGTGTGTGTGTGTGTGTGTGTGTGTGTGTGTGTGTGTGTGTGTGTGTGTGTGTGTGTTTAGGTTTAGGTTTACTTCTAAATTTCGAAGTTTCCAAATATTGACTTTCTTATGGTCAGGACAATAAGATCAAAGTTTTGAAACTTCAAAATTTAAATAAAAAAAATAAATAAAAACAAAAAACTCTTTTTTTTTTTTTTTTTTTACATTTTTGCAGGAGGCAAGCTCCCCTGCACCACCCACACCCCTTTCTAATTAAATATATCAACTCCAAGATCACGTCACAACAAGGAAAATGGTAAATATACTGTCCTGCACTGTACAATGATCTCCATTTAAATGTTTCAAAGATTCAAAACTTTAATCTTATGGTCATGATCATAAGAAAGTCGACTTTTTGAATCTTCATAATTTAGAAGTAGACCTGTGTATGTATTTGTGTGTCTGTGTCTGTGTGTACATGGAGATCTGTATGTCTGTTTGCTGGAAGGTGCCTGTGCAACTGTAATATATGTGTTGATAGGGGGAGCAGTAGCAGACAGGCCTGATGGCATAGTTTTCAGTACAGCGATGGAGTAATAAACTGCTAATGAAGTGTTACTCAGAGCAGATTTACTGTGTCTCTCAATCATAGATTATTGATGTTGTGCTACTGAGAAGACATGTGCTGCCTAATTAACAGTGTTAATGATAATCCTTCTGAAACCTAGGGAAAATTTATTCATAAATCGTATATAATTTTTATTTTACATTTGTTAACCGGGGGTGTCTGACTGAGCTGGAAAGGCCCCTTTTCAGCAGAGGCCCGGAGAGAAAAGCTCCACATAGAAAAATTACAGATACACTTAGATATTTAGACATTATCAGTATACACACAAATTACAACAGACATGTTTTTACAGTGGTATGAAGCACATCAACAATTACAGTGGAGAGAACAAACAAGAAAATATTAATTTAAAAATAAAGGTAATTAATAGATTTGTTGTGTACAACTGAAATTTGGAACATAGGTAGAATACATGCATAGCACATAGGTACAGTTATTTGCATAAGAAAAAATATGCAAAGTAGAGTGACTCATCAAAGAAAGAAATGCAAAACAGTCAAACTGACAATTCATAATACTGATAATAAAGTTACCAGACTACACCCCCATTATACAAAGCAATAACCTGTTTGGAAAAGCCAGATGTCTTGAATATGCTCCTGTTAGGTGATGCCAGTTATAAAATCAGATTATTTAATACTGTTTAATACTGTTTGCTAGCATGTGGGAAGACAGGAAGCAGCTTGTAGTAACGTATAATTTCACCCGGGCATAAATAAAAGGATAAGAATAAGTAAAAGCCTTGACATGTCTCAGTGTTACAGCAGAAGACCATAATAAAATTATACCATGCCTGTGGAAACTTTTTGGTGAGCTGAAGAAATATCGGTGAAAAATTCCAAGATGAGAAGGAAGATTTCATAAAACTATACATATTTTCAATAATATATCTTGTCTGTTTTTCAGTGTTTTACAGGGGAAAAAAATCCAAAGCTGAACTATATTTCTCACCACAGAAGTATTTTGTGCAAGATTATAAAGAAGTTGGGTATAGCTTCACAACTTACATTCAACATTTCACATTTGTAAAGTTTTGGTATAGAATGGTCAGACTGATTGGCTGCACAGATCTGAAGGATCAGAATATATGACATGCATTAACTGTAGTGATATCATACAAATGTTACCAGTGGGACCTTAAATTTTACCCACAACAACAGCAACAAGTTTATGGAGAGTCAGGTCTGCATTATGAAACAACCTGAGTTGCTGGTGAATGAATCTAGAAAGGGTAGCACTATGTTGACATTGGGACATATACACTTGCAAACTGGATAAATATAATTCTCTACTAATAGAGATGGCTGGTAATTTGAAGAATATGAGCATGTGATAATATGAGTTCAAGACTGACTTTTACAGATAGGAAAGATGGTACAACCTTAAAGGATACTTTAACCGTGAAGAAGGCAAATCAAAGAGTGTGCAACCTTTTAGGATACTGTAACTGTGAAGTCAAATCAAAGATGGTACAACATTTTAGGTTACTTTATCCATGATGAAGTCAAATCAAAGATGTAAAGATGGTGCGACCTTTTAGGATACCTTAACCAGGAAGAAGTCAAATCAGAGATGGTGCAAGCTTTTAGGATTCCTTAACCATGAAAAAGTCAAATCAAATGTATTTTTGTTTGCTCTAACAAGCAGAAATAATTTTACAATAACTATTTTGATAAAATTCAGTGCTAGAGTAGTGCCAAGTTCTGGATTCCAGAACTGAAAAAAATTATAATTAAGCAACTTTGCTATCTTGAACCCAATGCTGATAAGAGTTTTTTTTTATCATATGGAAAATTTGTAATTTTGGAGGTTCACAATTTATAGTAACATTAGGACTGTATTTGAGAGTCTAGAATAGCATCACATCTTGGAAGATCTATAACTTCATCCTAAGAATATGTACCTGTAGTATTTGATGTTTAACACTGGAAGAAGTTTATCTGCACATTTATAGTTTTCTCAAGAAAAGGTCATACTATAGCAGCAATTTCATGACCTATTGGTCAGATAACCCAGAGATGAAGAATGCTTGAAATGTCCAAAGTCTAACCAGTGCTGAAATTGAACAGTTTAACCAGTCTCGAAATGAGCAAATCAGAGGAATGTTGGCGATTTTTATTGTGAGAAAATTTTTCAACTTTGAGTCAAATAGGTTATTAAAACCTTCCATAGTGTTCTTTTTACTCCATATAAAAGCAGAAATCAGTTTGCAAACAGATTTAAAATAATCATTTAGAAAACAAGAAAAAGAGTCAATACAGAAATAGAAACACCTCAAGAAAGAAATTCATCATAATGGACACCTTCATTAGAAAGCTGAGTTTAATATATTTCAGGTCTCTAGATCTTGTTCACTAGGGAACGTTCATTCTGGAGGTTTAGGGTGTCAGAGAGTAACACCACCAACAACGATGCAACAATCAATAAATATATAAAAAGAAATACATACGTATCAAAATATATAGAATACAATGATATAAGATGATGTATCTACCTATCTGTCTGTCTATCTATCTATTTACTTATTGTTGCATTTTAATTATTTTAAAATGGGACCACATTTTGATTTGTTGACTTTGACCTTGAGTCCATGACAGAGATTTCACCTTTTTCACACTGCACAATTTTTTCTTAATTTTGTATATATTACTGTTATACCATTTTATCTCTAAATCAGAACCAACACATTTCTTGGATCACTCCTGGAGAAATGTGGTGCAATATGAGGAAAAGTACTCATAAGGTCTGAATTATCTTAAGACTTACTGACCTTAGAACATCTGTAAAATCTGAAATGCAATGTCTTGATTTATTTGTTCATTAGCCTGCAATGTTTTGATCTAGCAAAATGTAAGCAGTGGCATAGTCTTGATGTTGAAAGACAGAATATTATATTTCCATGCAAAACACTGATGTTGTCATTCAAGTACTTTGAGTGATAATATAATGCATCCCTTATCTTGAGGTGTTTTCCTTGTTATGGCATGGGTATTGAAATCTTACCCAAACCAAACAAAGCACTAACCCACAGCACAGACTTCATTTGCTTATTGCATATTGTAAATGGGACAAGTCAATCTAAACACATAGCTGTTTTTAAAGACAGACACAGGAAGAAAAGTTATATAAAATAAGTGCCACAAAACTGAAGACAGGCCGGAAGAGCTGATTCCATTAAATACATATTTTGTTTTCAAAAAGCTAAAGAAGTAAAACGGTTAAAACAACTGGTGGATATTAGTTTTTCTTTAAAATGAGTGCATAATTTTTTTTTGCTCTGAACCTCATATTTCACACTAGCTAGCCGCAATCTATAATGTGTATAATACAGTCCATTTATTAAAGGTAAAACACAAAAAGACTAAAATAACTCATACCACTGAGTGGCAATGGCTTGATGGATATTTTGTTACTTGAGAACAAATTAATTTCATAAACTTTGTACTTCTTTCATTCTATGACTAAGTCCCAGGCACTGTTAACTAACTTGTAATTCAGTTCACATGTATATATGTGTTCCTGTTATCATTATATTAGAAATCAAGACTGACATAGAATGACCAGTGATTCTGTTTCTGTTCCTTTGCAAAATCAATATAGTCTACTCTCAGCTTAGCTCACCATCTACAGAAAATGTGTCAGTTCATGACTTCTGAAATACAGTATCACAGTCTACTGAACAACTAGTGGGAAAATAAGAACATACTTAGAATGGCAACAAAATAGGGCATGCCTGAATAATTTATTTTGGTCTTTTCAAAGCTTCGAACGGAAGTTAATTTGTATATTTGGAATCTCGATAAATAAATAAAGAAATAAATGTAGTCCTTCTACTTTTTGACTGACTGTACCATTAAGGTGTTAGTAGAGCATGCAATAAGATCAACATCAGGGTGATATGGTAGAGAAAACAGCAACAGTTTAGGACTATAGCAATAGACTTGGGCTTGAATTTTACCATTTTGTGTGTAAGACTACACAAATCAATAAAGTTTGGTCTGTTCTCCTGTTGCAAAAGCTTTTTGAAGGGAAAATTGCAGAACTATGAAATAAAATGGATCTCATCTTCCTCCATGTCTATTAATCTATTCAAGATTTGAAAGTCTGCATGTCAGCCCAGGTTTTGTCCCTTCCTGGTTTCATGCTAATTTTTCCTTTTTTCAATAAATAAAGTTTAAATAAACGCTAACTCAAATGATAACATAGATCACATACACAGCAAAGAAATTCCAACTTTAAAGAAAACATCACTCCAAAGGCTTCTTAACACATAAAATAATAGAAGCACCTCATTAGCTGAACAATGCAGGTCTCATAAACCTGATTCAGCCTGAAGCAGAATTGTCAAATACCACAGCATCTAATAATGTCTGTTAGGCAAGTAATGACAGTCAAGACTGTTATGTGTGACTTACTTCCATCCAGCTGCCTAGGTTTGACTCCCTCAACTTCTGCTTCCAAACTGTGACAGTCTTATCAAGTCTGTTAAGGAAACAATGCTTCTGGTTTGCACTTGAAAAATATTTTTCTAAAAGGCTTACATAGTTACCAGACATTCAAATAAAAATGGAAATTCAAACATCAAGTTTGTGTCTGTTGTTTGAATGTACTGCAGACCAATTCACAGATAAGAAATCATCAAGAAGCTCATATATAGTGTGTGTGTGTGTGTGTGTGTGTGTGTGTGTGTGTGTGTGTGTGTGTGTATGCAGTGCAAAGGTATGTTGCATTTATCCATCACATTTCTTTTACTGTGCATTCCCTTATCTTTGTTAATGATGATGTTTACTGTGCCTTACACATCCTCCAGATCATACTCTAAAACATACATTTTACACACATGACCTTCTTCGCCTGCAGTGTGTACCATTGTAAAGAAATGAAACAGATTCATATCTAAACAAGTAAATAGACAGCCAGGTAATAAATAGCTCACAGAACTCCTTTTAAAACTTGGAGATTGATACACATTGTGATGGATATAAGAGGAAGAGTACACAGTGTGCTGCAGTGGGTTTAAATAATTATCTTTATTAAAGAGTGCTCTAGCATTAGAAAATAGTGTTGAATATTTCATAGTACTGCATACATGCAGTAATTCATTAAAGCAATTATGAATTGAATAAAAGCCTTGATTTTAATGTATGATTTTTGTTAATTAAAACTGTTTTCATGTATTTAGAAGATATACAAGTTTCTGCTTTCTACTCAACATTTCATGCGGAAATCCATTATCATGCCTGGTATAATACAAGTTGCATAAGTTATTATTGCCTATAAAAATGTTGTTAACAAGGTTTGGCATTCTGCAGCTGCAAAGGAACAAACTAGAAGAGGGAAAAGGACAAAATCTACAAAGAATAGTATAGCTTCTTATATGTTCTTGCACAATAAATAAAAAATAATGACAGCATAATTGTACTAAATAAATGCATCATCTCAATAGCGAAGGAGATGTTAGCATTTCATTTTCAGTTGACACAGAAAGGGAGCTTCGGGTCATTATCTAATCTTAGGACTTCAAGAAATGTAAACCAGTTAGATAAAAGGGATCTTGAGGGAAACATTTCCTGTGAAAAATACAGATTAAAAATGACTAAAGATCAGGGTTTTTTAATATCATCTTGATTAAGGGAATTCACCCTCTTCAGTTCAATTTTCTTCCCTATCTATCATGGATGGTAGGCTAAACAGAGGAGACCAAAGTTTCCTTTTGCTACCAAAGAATCCAGTCTTCCCTTGGTGATCCCAAGTGATTGTAATCAAACTTAGAGGTTTAATCTGTGTATCATATTTTGGTCATGCCCATGAGCTTACTTTTGTGTCATGTAGTGACCTCCTGTTAACCTTGCCTGGAACTATTCCAACAGAAGTAAACCAGAGAGCACTTGAAGGGGCAGCACTTCTATGCCATGGTCCTCCTGGGTCACCAGACTCCTCACTCTGTAATGGGAAGTAATTCCAGTAGTACCATACTGGTAGATAGCGCTAATGGCACTTCCACCCACCTATATAATCAGAAGTAATTCCAGTAGTACCATACTGGTAGAGAGCACTAATGGAACTTCCACTCACCTATATAATCGGAAGTAATTCCAGTAGTACCATACTGGTAGATAGCACTAATGGAACTTCCACTCACCTATATAATCGGAAGTAATTCCAGTAGTACCATACTGGTAGATAGCACTAACGGCACTTCCACCCACCTATATAATTGGATGTAATTCCAGTAGTACCATACTGGTAGATAGCACTAACTGCACTTCCACCCACCTATATAATCGGAAGTAATTCCAGTAGTATCATACTGGTAGATAGCACTAACGGCACTTCCACCCACCTATATAATGGAAAGTAATTCCAGTGACCATGTGAAAAATGTAATTTCCACAGTTTGTACCTTATGACTCTTTCTTTAAGTCATTATTTACAGCTTATAAGCATGGGTGAGGAGGGAGACAGTACACTCACAGGTAATCAGAGTTCTGCCTATACTTAGATCCTGATTCATCACCACCAGTCAGTTCAGCACCTACAATATTAAAGCTGCTTCCCCAGCCTGCTTGATATCTCCTTGCCATCATTTGTGAACAAGACCACAAGTCACTTGAAATCTCCAATTAATGACACTTCCACCCACCCACATACCTTTAGATAGCACTAACAGCACTTCCACCCACCCGCATACCTGTTGACAGCACTAACAGCACTTCCACCTACCGACATACCTGTAGATAGCACTAACGGTACTTCCCCCTACCTACACACATACAGGTAGATAGCACTAATGGCACTTCCACCCACCTATATACCTCTAGGTAGCACCACATACCGGTAGATAGCACTAACAGCATGTCTACCCACTTACATACCAGTAGATAGCACTGACAGCACTTCCACCAATACACATACCCGTAGACAGCACTAATGGTACTTCCTGCTACCCACCCATGTACTGGTAGATAGCAGTAATGGCATTTCCACCCACCTATATACCTCTAGGTAGCACCATGTGTCAGTAGATTGCACTAACAGCACTTCCAACCACTCACATACCTGTAGATAGCACTAACAGCACCTCCACCTACCGACATACCTGTAAATAGCACTAACGATACTTCCCCCTACCTACACACATACAGGTAGATATCATTAATGGCACTTCCACCCACCTATATACCTCTAGGTAGCTCCATGTATCGGTAGATTGCACTAACAGCACTTCCAACCACTCACATACCTGTAGATAGCACTAACAACATTCCCACCCACCAACATACCTGTAGATACAAATAATGGCACTTCCAACCACCCACCCACATACAGGTAGATAGTACTAATGGCACTTCAACTCTCCCACCCACATACCTGTAGATAGCGCTAATGGCACTTCCCTCCACCCACTCACATACCTGTAGATAGCACTAACAGCACTTCCCCACCCACATACCTGTAGATAGCACTAATGGCACTTCCACCTGATCACATACAGATAGATAGTACTAACGACACTTCTTCCACCTATCCACATACCTGTAGATAGTACTAAGGCATTTCTACCCATTCACACACCTGTAGGCAGCACTAATGGCACTTCCCCCATCCAACCACATACCTGTAGATATCACTAATGGCACTTCCACCTACCCACATACCTGTAGATATCATTAACAGCACTTCCCCCACCCAACCACATACCTGTACATAGCACTAACAGCACTTCACCCACCCAACCTCATACCTGTAGGTAGCACTAATGGCACTTCCACCTACCCATGTACCTGTAGATAACAATAACGGCATGTCCACCCTTCAACCCACGTACCAGTAGATAGTACTAATGGCACTTCAACCCACCCTCCCACCCAACCACATACATGCAGATAGCACTAAAAGTACTTCCACTCACCCACATACTTGTAGGTAGCACTAATGGCACTCCCACCCATCCACATGCCTGTAAGTCGCACTAACAGAACTTCCACCCTGCCACCCACATACCTTTAGATAGGGCTGTATATTAGATAATCAACCCCCCCCCCCCTCAATGAATGGCATTTCATCGAAAATGCCATTCATTGAATTCCGCTCTTGTGAGGGGCTGTCTCCCCCACACCCCTGCTAATTATATATACCAACTCTGACATCGTACTACTGTGAGTAAAGGTCAAATTTTCTGATCTTTACTGTACCGTGATCTCACTTTGACCAGTTTGATGAATGGCACGTTCAATGCAAGTACACTGAAAATGCCATTTGCTGAAATGGATTTTCGAAGATCTAATAGAGACCCTGTCACTAGTACTAATGGCACTTCCACCCACCCACATACCTGTAGGTAGCACTAACAGCATTTCCACCCACCCGCATACCTGTAGGTAGCACTAATGGTACTTCCACCCACCCACATACCTGTAGACAGCACTAACACACTTCCACCCACACCCCCACATACCTGTAGATAACACTGCCCTATTTGTTTCAGACTGTTGTATCTTCAGACATTGACTTAGATGTACTGATCTTCATGCCAGACACCTTGCATTCAGCAGTGATTTACCTAAGTGAGTACCAAGTCTTAGATGATGTTAAAAAATAACAATACCATCAAAGAGACATCTCTGTGTCAATAAACCAGGCAGCCTTACGATTTCTACTTTATTTTGATATCATCTCCAGAAAAATATGGTCTAGGATTGGTGACAAGATAAATTCTTGAAAGAACTCAATAACACCTTGAATAAAATTTAATTGAAAAGTACAGACATTTCATACCAGAACTGCATGGCATGTATCTATGTTTTCTCTGCTTCATACTCCTTTAGGAATTTATCAGGATCTTCAGTGCTTCTATAAGCTTGCTTGGATGCTTCAGCAATAAAAAAAAAAAAAACTTTAATGACCTTTCCATAAACTCATAAGGTTAAAGTGGTATTTTATGGCCTAGTTTAACTATCCATTGTTTGTAATGAATCAGAGTTTCAGCTAGCAGGCAGGTGTTTTCACCAGGACTCAGATACTGGCGTTTTCTGGAACAATGAGCTGTGCAGTTTCTCATTAGCTGACGCATACCCTAAAGACTCTGTTGTTTATGTTTTGATCACATTCCCACATCAGTTATCCAGTCCAGAGTACACTTCCTGTTTTTCATGACAGAGTAAAGAGGTATGTTATCCAGGTCATCTCCTGTGCTGTCATCATCTTTGCCAAGCTGTATATACTTCTGTGGTTTTACCGTCATGGATGGCATAGGCCACTGGAGTGACTTTTACTACAGTGATGGATCTTGACTCAAAAGAATTATCAGAAACTGCATCCGTACAGGAGACTGTTTTCACTATTTCACAGAGTTCCCCAAAAATGTTTCAAGCTCCTCCCGAAATTCTCCAAAGTAGTGATCAGTATTCCCTGTCCTTACTTAGTATAGCTATAGAGAGAGTTTGCTTTTTTTCTCCCGAGGTGTGGAATGCTTTATAGGACCCTGGCAGAGGTCATCATATAGTATTTCTGTATGGCCTTTCCGCACTCCCCATACTAAAAAAAATAGACTGAACAGGGTTAAAATGGTTGGAAAGACATTCATCAACTATGTGTGTATGAGCATAGCTTCAACATATAAATGGCTTTGTCAGTTATAAAGACCCTGTTATTTAAATTAAACACATCATGCGACATAAATGAGAACATTCCTGGGATATATATGTATATATATATATATATATATATATATATATATATATATATATATATGTGTACGTGTGTGTGTGTGTGTGTGTGTGTGTGTGTGTGTGTGTGTGTGTGTGTGTGTGTGTGTGTGTGTGTGTGTGTGTGTGTGTGTGTGTGTGTGTGTGTGTGTGTGTGTGTGTGTGTGTGTGTGTGTGTATGGATTCACTTTATATCCTCGAAATACTGAAATATTGAAATTCAGTATTTCAAAGCTATAAAGATGAATTTTTGAAACCACGAAAACTAAGAACCGCAAAATTCAAACTCTCGCACACCAGAGATTTTGAATTCAGCACTACTGCACACACGCACACACACATACACACACACACACACACACACACACACACATACACACACACACACACACACACACACACACACACACACACACACACACACACACACACACACACACACACACACACACACACACTCCATCCTCCCCAGACACAAACACAAGCTCTCTACTACATAAAAGCAGGGGGAGGCAAGCCCTCTTGCACCCTCTATTTGGGGGGCTGTGCCCCCCACACCCACTCTACTTAAAAATTCTCACTACGAGGTCACACTACACACAAACACACACAAAACACCACCACACAATTTACATTCTCTTCACACAAACACATCACAGCAATAAAACACACTGACACACACCACAGCCCTTACCCAAAACCCTTAACACACACACATGCACTTAACTGAGTTCATAACCACAGTGAAACCACAGAAGCATGAAATTCAAATCCGCCGGTATTCGAGGTTTTGGATTTTGTGCTTCTGAGCTTTTGCTGTTCTCAGGATTCCACTTTATGCGCTCGAAATACTGAATTTCGATAAGCGAATATATATATATAGATATATATAAACATACACACACACACACACACGCACACACACACACACACACACACACATACATATATATATATATATATATGTATATATATATATATATATATATATATATATATATATATATATATATGTGCAGATGACTACAAACTAGGAGCTATAGTCAAGTCCCCACATGATGTGGACATCCTACAGAAGGGCTTCACTGAGACAGATGCCTGGTGTCCGAGCCATGGCCTCAAGCTCAATGCCAAGAAGTGCATCGTTATCCCCTTTTGTAAACACTCTGTACCCATGAACTACCACATAGGCAGCAGTCTACTTAACACTGAATGTGTGATAAGAGACCTTGGGACCCAGGTGGACAGTAGTCTCTCCTTTGATAATCACATTGCCACAGTAGTCAGGAAATCCTTCTACATAGCACACTTCATCACAAAAGGGTTCTCATCCAGGAAAAAAGAGTTCATTGTTCCCCTCTACTCGACACTCATTAGGCCCATTATAGAATACAACGCCCCTTTTGGAATGTACCTCACAAGACATTTGCAGCAGCTGGAAAGGCCACAAAAGTACCTCACGAAGAGAATTACTGGCCTCAAACAGATGCCCTACACTGATCATCTCAAAATATTCCAGCAAAAAACTATGTCAAACCCAGAGCTGTTGGACATGCTCCACTTAAAGAAATCCCAATCCCTCCGAGCTACACACTCTAGGGACCTAAACCTTGTCACCACAATAAACAGTACTTGCTGGAGGGATAGATTCCTGTCCCAGAGACTTCCCATACTCTGGAACGAGCTACCCATCTATGTCAAGCAAAGTTCCTCATTAACACTCTTCAAGAAAAATCTTGATGAGTTGATGGAAAATAGGAAATACACCCCGAGGATCACTTCTGTAGCTCTGCTCAACAGGGACACAAGAAATAAACTTTCTTGGGTTGGCATATGCCAGGGAACTTTGGTGGCTTGGCTTACTTAGGCCCTTGGGCCGATAGCCTAATACCTACCTATGAACCTATGAACCTATGTATATATATATATATATATATATATATATATATATATATATATATATATATCCAAATGTGTAATAAATCCATCAGTAGTGGGTCAGAGGATGCTCTGCATGACAGACACAGGTCACCCGTTAGCAGTTTGTAGGATACCGAGTATAGTGAGAGTGCTTTGAGTCAGTCTTTATAGGACATGTTTAGGCCTTGTATGGTTTTAGTAAGTTAGCTCGGTGGGCATTTCAGTTGTTGCATGTGTCTGGACGGATACATGCCAAAGGAGGCATTATATTTAATGACTGGTTTAATAAGGGATGGTAAAGGGGGGCAATGACATCCTTAGATCTAGACATAATTCTCTTCTTTATAAGCTATGCAATATGGGATAGTTTTCTTACAACAATGATCATGTATGTCAAAAGTTAGGTCACTGTCCCCATAAGTTGTCAAATCTCAAACATGTAGGTCAACTCTTTCATAATTTCATAGTATAGTACTAGGCTATCTGCCCTGGGGCATTTGTAAGCCTAGCCATAGTGATGTGGCTTTTGCCACCCCATGAAATGGTACAAAAATGTACAGAATAAATCTAAAATACTGTGCCTCTGTCTAGTAGTGACACAATGAAGGTCCCCTTATATAATAGAATTAGTTTACTGTGCCCCTGTCTAGCAGTGACACAGATGTGACCCCTGGGGTAAACTTATGATCTCCCATCCACTCATCAAGATTTCTCTTGAAGAGAGTCAGTGAGGGGCTCTGCCTAATACGAACTGGGATCCTGTTCCAAAGCATTGGAAGCCTCTGGGTTATGAATCTATCCCTCCAGCATGTCGTATTCATACTTGTGCCGAGGTTTAAGTCTTTAGCTCTCGTGGTCCTGATGGATTTGGATTTTTTGAGGTGGAGCATGTCCATCAGATCCTGATTGGACATGGCCTTGTACGTCAGGCAGAGATCACCTCTAAGCTGGTGGTATGCTACTGAATAGAGCTGAAGTTTCTTTAGTCTGGCAGAATAAGACATATGTTGGAAACCCTTGATCCTTTTGGTGAGGTACTTTTGTGGTCTCTCCAGCTGTTGCAAATGCCGGGTGAGGTACATACCAAATGGGGCATTGTACTCAATCATGGGTCTGATGAGGGAGGAATATAGGGGTACAATGACATCCTTGGATCTGGATGTGAATCCCTTCATGATGAGGTGTGCAAGGTAGAATGTTTTTCTAACCACTTTGGCAAAGTGGGTGTCAAATGAGAGGTCGCTGTCTACTTGGGTCCCTAGGTCTCTGATTACTTTTTCCGTACTCAGTGGGTTGCTGTCTATGTGATAATTTGTGGGTATTTTGTTTTTTCCAAAAGGGATGACTATATATTTTTTGGCATTTAGTTTAAGGCCGTGACTACAGCACCAGTTGTCCGTTTCAGTGAGGCCTTTTTGTAGGATGTGTGTGTCTGCTGGTGTATCGACTATGGCGCCTAGTTTGCAGTCATCTGCAAACTTTGTCAGCCACAGCCCTCCCATGTTTGCTTTAACATCTGAGAAATAAATGCTGAACAAGAGGGGTCCCTGGACAGATCCCTGTGGGATACCACTTGTGACTGGCTTTGAGTCTGACATTGCTCCAGTGATTTTAACTTTATGGGTTCTGTCCTTTAGCCATTTTGCAACCCATCTAGTGACATAAGGGTTTACTTTTAAGCTGTTTAGCTTATCTATGATGCCTGAGTGGGGTATTGTGTCGAAGGCCTTAGCCAAGTCCAGGTATGCTGTATGGACTGCTTTGCCCTCATCAATGGCTCTAGTGACTGTTTCGAAAGAGTCAACCAGGTTTAAAAGGCAGGATCTGCCCTTTACAAAGCTGAACTGGGTGGGGTCAAGTGTTTGTAGGTCCCCTATGTCTCTGTTTATGAGTTCCATAATGATTCTTTCCATAGCTTTGCAGACAAGGCTAGTTAAGCTTATGGGGCGGTAGTTTCCAGGGTCTGTAGAGGCACCCCCTTTGTGGAGTGGGACCACTGTAGCTGTACGCCAGTGTTCAGGTACATATCCCGAAATAAGGCTAAGGTTAAATAGCATTTTTATGTGTGGGTTTAGCTCCTCTTGGAGTTCACGTAACACGCATCCCGGGATACCGTCAGGTCCCATTGATGCTGTGTTTTTTGCTTTGTTTAGGGCAGTTCTCATTTGGACATCTGAGATGACAGGGAGATTACATTCAGCTGGGATAAGTATTTCTTCTTTTGGGGGTGAAGGAGGGGAGAAATTTGCACTGAACCTGTCAGCCAGAATGTTGGCAATATCTGTGGGTTCAGTGTATTTTCTGTTGTTGTGAACCAACTCTGAGCATATCTGAGGGTTTCCGCCCAGGTTTGTAACATAGCTGAAGAAGGCTTTGTGGTTATCTTTAGTGTCTTTAGTGATTTTTCTCTCAAAGTTTGCCTTGGATGTTTTTATGAGAGAATGTAGTTTTCTGCTAATGTTGATCAGAGATGTCTTCCCTTCATGGGATTTCGCTCTGATGTACAGTAGCTTCCTTCTTTTGTTATACAATTTGTTTATGGCTGAGGTCCACCAGACAGGATGCTTACATTTGGTGGAGAGGGACTTGGATTTGTTTGGGATTGCATGATCCATGCATTCTTGGAGATGTCCATAGAAAGCATTTGTGAAGGATTCGGCATTGTGGGATGTGGTATCCACTGGCACAGTGGGCTTAAAGGATACCATCTCAGTCTTAAGAAGAGTGAAGTCTGCTTTTGAGAAGTTTTTCACTGTGGTCTTTTGTGCTGGGGGTGGAGGTGGGATATGTATATCCAGGGTGATTAGTTTGTGGTCAGATCTCACTAGTGAGGGGTATACTTCAGGTGTGGAGCATTTTGTCCCCATGTTTGTGATGATCAGGTCTAGTATATTATCTCCTCTAGTGGGAGAGGTGACTAGTTGTTCCAGTGCATTTGAATTTATGAATTACAGGAACTTTTGGGCTAGGGTATTAGGACTAGAATAATGTACCCAATCTATGTTTGGGTAGTTGAAGTCTCCCAGTATGATGGTATTTTGTGATACATTCATATCCTCCAATGTCTTCAGGAAGGCTGAGTGGGGTTCTTGAGATTGGGAGGGTGGTCTGTAACATGCTACCAGTTGTATAGCAGTTTTGCCTATGGTTAGTTGCACCTGTATGGTCTCTGATGCTTCATGCGTTGCTACTAACCTGGAGGTGTGGGTGTCCTTTGTGAATATGGACACTCCCCCTCCCTTTGTGGTTCAGCCCGGGTTTTGAGGCCGAAAAGCATGATATGAGGTATAGCCTGGTAGCACTGGGCTGCTCTCAGGAGCCTTGAACCAGGTTTCAGTTACTGCACAGACGTCGATGTTCTCCATGCTGAAGAGTGCATCAAGTGCCTGCATCTTGAGATGTAGACTTCTGGCGTTGAGCAGCATTACCCTTAGTTTTTTTTCCATTTTTGTTTTCTAAGGAGGTGGGTTTGTCTTTTGAGCCTTGCCTAAAAAAGGCACTATGGGGGTGGCAAGAGCCTTAGCCAATATCCGGAAGCCCAGTGGTGACAGGTGTAAGCAATCTCTTGCGAAGCAGCGTGGCTTGTCCAACATATCATCCCAGGCAGACAGACATTGGATCCCCTTAGAATGACACCAGTACTTGAGCCAATTGTTAAAGCTGATCATCTTGTCTTTGTATTGTGGTATCATTCTTGGTGAGGGCAAGATGCTGCTCAGGGTCAGGGTCATACCAGCCTGGGCTGCATAATCGGAGAGCTCCTCTGTGTCTCTTTTCATGTAGTTCAGGGAGGTACGTCTCAGGTCATTCACACCAGCATGGACAATGATGGAGTCATATTTATACTTGCTTTGGAGTGACCTGAGTGCGTGTGTTATGTGGCGGATCCTAGCTCCTGATAGACAGCTCACAGTCACCTTCTCCTTGTTCAGCCTGGTCAGTGGGACATCTGTGTGTCTGACTATGGAGTCACCTATTACTAGTGTGTCAGGCAAGGTGCTTGGCCTTAAGGGCTGCGATTGGTCGACACACTGATATATTGAAGTATGTATTGCATTTGTTTTGTTTTGAGGTGGTGGATTTTTGGATGTCTGCTTTGGGAGCCTCTGTTGTTTTGATAAGTTTTTTATTAGAGCCTCCGAGTATGTCTTTGTGTTAAAGGTGTATTGTCAATGTGGCAGTTCCCTGATGACTTCCCAAAAGATACAATAATACATTTCATGTTGTAAAAGCAAAAGTAATAAACTTGTTTCTTCTTTCTAGCCAGATTAACTTCAGAAATGCAAACTACTCCGTAGTCATTTTATTGGTTAGGTGCTGTACTCACAGTTATCTCGTCAGGTCTGAAGCAATAATTCTCCCGGTTTGTGTAACAATACAATCAAGTACATTTCGTAGTATCAAAAAATTGTTCTCTCTCTTTCTTTGCAGCAATGAAGAAAGTAACACTTTACAGAAAAACACTTGCTTTCTCCCTTTCTTTCTGCTGCCACGGGTCTGGCAGGTGAATGTTTTTCCTTCTTCCTTGTCTTGCATAAGCAAGCAACAATAGACTAAAAGGTATGATTTCAGTCACTTTCTCTTAGGTTTTGCTTAGACAAGCAATATAAATTAAATGAGAAAGACAAATAAGCATGCATTTTTCTCAGGAGAACATCCCATTAGCGAACAGAAAGCTCCAGGTCAAATAACACTTTCTGTATAGCATCTCCAGTGTAACAGTGGCTATTAATATTGTTGCTAATGAAATATCTGGATGAAACACAATGTAAAGACAGTAATATAACACTTGATGGGTAGACTTTAGGCACAGGAACTTAAAGGATGAAACCAATTTTTTTTGCTGTCCTTTTAAGCTGGCAACAACAGAAAATGAAGTAGAGACACAAACCTCTGGATTCACTATCCTTCCACGCAGGACTAGCTTAGTCCTGCACAGAAGCAGACATTTAAGAGCAGGACAGCAGTGTTCCATGCGTATTAATGAAGGCGCGCTGCCTGAGCTCCTAAATGGACACGGAGTGTGTACGAGTGCAGGGGGCACGTCTGAGAGCAGAGCTCTCAGAATATACACGCCCCTGCAATAAAGAACAGCAGAGTATGAATAAGAATGAGCAAGACTGCTCATAGGTGTTCCATACCCCCAGCAACATCCCCCCCAAGTTTACACGAGCAATATTTAAAGCAGTAAAGATAAAGAAGTTTTTTTTTTTTTTTTTATAAAACAGATTAAATTTAACCGTAGTTGCGCAGGTTTGCCCATCGCTGAGCTACAGTAAATGCAGCTTAAATGGCACAAGAGGATAAAAAGCTAGATATATGCAAATTAAGCAGTACAACAATAGTGTAGTGGGCAGAGCATTCACTTTACAAGCGGTCATTCCCGGTTTGAGTCCCACTCCAATACGATCCATTTTCCATGCCATATCACTTTATGATTAATTTATTTTGTTTCATAACCTACGACATAACATATATTTGTGAACTGGAGTACTGCATTAAATGCAGATGTGAGGTGTCATTGTCATAATGTAAAGTCCACAGATAATCACAAGTACCCCATACAGTATATGTACACAGGAATCAGGGATACAAATGGAAGGTAAAATGTGTAATGAATGATAACTCCATACAGTTTCCAAATCCACCACTTTCCCAAGAACCATTAGACATTACTGTCTAAATTAGTGCGGTGGTAAGCAGGAGTACACAGTAGTAAGCAAGAGTAAGCATAACTAAGCAGTAGTAGGCGGAAGTAAGCATATCTAAGCAGTATTAAGAGAGTTTAAGCCAGTTTGCCCTGGGGTAATGGGGTAAACAATGCACACACAGGTTAAGCAATATTGAAGCTAACTCTCTATAAGCATATGCAACCAGAGGTTAGCATTGCTTACCTTCACGCAAACCCACACAAATCCGCTTACAATTGCTTAAAAGTGCCTTATCACTCTGTATGCATCAGCCACTGTTCTGACCAGAAATAATATAAACAGCCTTTGTAGGTTGTGAACCCAGGATCCTGTTCATTATAGTCACAGTAGTTAACCACCAAGCCATCACAGCAGACTGAGGTACCACCAAACAGATCTGCTCTATGGGAAACTCAAAATGAACGTGTGAAAGGAATCTATATACAGTTTTATGTTGTATAACCTACTACAATACATAAATATGTGAACTGGAGTACTGCATTAAGACCAGATGTGAGGTGTCATTGTAATAAAGTGTTGAAATCCCCTAATAAACACAAGGACCCCATACAGTGTAGGTACACATGAATCATGGATACCAAACACATATATAACATGTAATGAATAATAAATCAATGCCACAATGCAAATATAATGCAACTTAAATATTAAGCAACGCTAAGCTTTGCACAGCCCAGCTTAGTAGGTGTAAGCAATATGTAGGCAAGCTAACTCAATCTGCCCATTGGTATACCCCTTTAAGCAATGCCAACCTTAGGTGAGTAGGTTTGCCCATAGCTTAGCCTTTTCAAAACCGTCCAATCACAGCAAAGTGTGGGAAACTGGCCCTATTTAAACCCAACAGGTGGGAATACATCTCATAACTGGTTGTAGCTTCCCCTTGTAGGCACTATGTTTGCAATGGGAAAGGATTTGCGCTTTCGGGCGCAGCGCTGGGGCATCCAGGATTCCAGAGTCATGGCAGTACTCCTTGTGAAAAACCATGATATGAGACTGCTGCAGGGCCAGTACCAGGATTTCCAATACAAAGCAGAAGCCTGAGACCATCTCACCCATGACCTCACCAGTGCCACTGGCATACTCAGAACTGGTGAGCAGGTCAGGCATCACTATGCCGACCGGAAGCGGTGAAAGGGGGATCTCTTGGCTCAGTGGATCCATGAGGCTAGGAGGACAGGGTTGGTCTCAGCAGTGTGTATCAGTCCACTACCTGTTTAATAATTGCCAGCTCATGTATATTACGGATAGGGATGGCTAAATATTCCTCTTATGTCTTTCACAGTGACAAGTGAGCGGGCTATGAACCAGGAGGCCAAATGGATGTAGATTGGAACGGTTGCGACGTGAGGCAGGTTAGTAATACTCTTGCATGTACTGTCATAGGAAATAAATATAAAAGTAGTAGTAAGTTAATTACCTGTATAAAACCTGTATTGTTTAAGGCATGTACTGCATACACCAGAGAATATGGCAGGAAGAGTCTCATATAGGTTGTATGTAATTAAAAGCATAATAGCCTGACAATAAAGGTCTAACTGCTGGACTGCATGTGTTTACTCTGGTATCATATGGTAATGTAGATTTGCAATCACTTAATAGTACTGTTGTATGAAGCATTGTTACCCGCACTGTGCTACCTAAATAAAATGTGTAGGAATGTCTGTATATGACTAGTGTAATCCCAGGAGGTCATATACTACAACTGAGAGAGACTTTGACAGAAAACAGAGAAAAGACAGACAATAAAATCCAAATAGCACACTCAACTGAGATGTGAACTGTTGCATTTTTAGCACATGCAGCCATGGTTCAAATCCTGGGAGTGGTAGTAGGATACATACAGAATCATACCCCACAGCTGTACAGATATGTCCCCCTGGGAAATCAGTGGGATGATCCCAGATGTTTAGGCAGCAAACAGGAAATACAAGTGATTGTCAGACATCTATAAGAACAAACATGTCACTCTAGCAACTCCCCCAAATGTCATGAGGGTAATAAGCCAAGTATGTCCCATCTACACCCCCATGTTGTCAAGCTGTGACCAGAATGTGTACAGTAACAGAGTGAGATGTATGTGCACAATACTAATGTACTAATGTGGAATTTGGTAATTCCAAATTATAAAAAAAAAAAAAAAAAAAAAAAAAAAGAGAGAGAGAGAGAAAAAACCTTTTAATTCTTCTATTTTTTATACTCTTTTAAGAATTTCTTTAGCTAACATGTTATGCTAAATTTATTGCTGTATAAAACTGCTTTTTTAGTATAATTATTGCTGTATAAAACTGTTTTGATGTTACTCTCTATTAAATTGTATGTTTTTTCCTTGGAGCTTTTCTCCCCGGGCCTCTACTGAAAATGGACATATATCCAGTTAGACTAGCCCGGTCAACAAATGTAAACTAAAATAAATAAAAAATAAATAAAAAATTTGTGTGGCAACATTCAGGTAGTGCTAACAAACATTGCTCCCATAGGTCTATCTGATATGAACACTGTGCCTAGAAATAAAAGATTGATCTCCTGTACTGGTACTGTTTATGACATTGTTAGTGTTGCAGTTGCTCTGAATAATAAGGTATTTCTCATCACTGTCACCCTCACTGTACTACATAATATAACTGTCTAGGAAATCCTGTATAAGAGTGTTGTAATACAAGGTCAGAATGTAAAACCACAGGAGAATTACAGGCAGAAATCAGATAAGAGATACACAGCAATATCTATATAGCACACACAACTGTGATGGGCAGTGTTTTATTTTTAGCAGACACAGCCATAGTCTGAATCCTGGGAGTGGTAGTAAGCTGTATGCAGATTCATACCCAACAAGTGTACGAAAATGTCCAGAATGTCCAGTTAATCGTCCATATCTGCCGGCTGTCACCCTGCCCCCCAGGCATATCAGTGTGCTAATCTCTGACATGTAGGCAGCATTTCCTGTCATATAACCAACTGTCAGGCCTGTACATATGTTGAAAATGTCAATGAAAACAAACCTGTCATTGTACAATTCACAAAAGGTTTAAGACGGCAATAGTCAAAATATGTCCCGCTTCACCTGCATGTGGTTAAGACATGTCCAGAGTGTGTGTCAAAAGAGATGGACAGGTATGTACATAACATCAACCTGGAATCTAGGAGCATGTGTAGAAACAGTGTTAAACAATTCCTCCACAGGTATACCAGGTAAGAGGTGTATACCGCAGGTAAAACCATTTAATGTATATAGTTGTCGACAGCCATACCACTGCCAAACAAAAGCAATAGGGTAGTGTACTAATACTTGTAAGGCACAGATAATAGCGCTGACTAGGAATGTAATGCAAACTACAGGAATATACTAGTTAATTGACATTTTTCTCCCACTCCCCACCATATCTGCAACAATAAACTAAATACACAACTCAATTGGTATGTGCTGACTTAATTGTAATGTTGAGACATATGTCCTATTGTTCAATAATTATTTAAATCTGTTTCTATGCAAGTGCTATGTTGAAATACTCCCACATTGGTGGCACGGTGCCATCAATGTACCTGCATGCTGTT